>NW_027601470.1:0-148421 GCF_053455715.1 Rhinoraja longicauda
GGGTCCTGGAGCGGGGCCGGCGATGGATCATCCGCCCGGGACTGACAGCTGGAAGATGCGGCGGTGAATGTGAGGAGCCGGAGCCCGGAGCGGAGAGACTGCGGCCGCCCTCTGGGATGCGCTCAGGGCGCGGGTTTATTAATGAGCCGCAGCGCTGAGGTGAGCGATATTTCACCGCGCTCTTCACCTGCTCCCGAACTTGGACTGGGTCGCCGCGTAAATAAATGTGTTGGTGCAGCAGCTGAGATTCCTCAGCAAACCCCCGACGTTGTTCAAGATATATTGAGAATCATTCAGATCAGTCCCAATCCCTGTGATCTGATAATAGACGAAGTTTACAACGTTGGTCAGCCACAGGAGGATGAAGCTGCCGGAGATGGTGAAGAGTAAAACCACAGTCCTCCTCCTGCTCTCCATCTCCGGATCACTGCGCTTCTCCCCCTTGCTCTCACCCCTCAGCCCCTGACGGACCCGACTGGCCACTAAATGTGCCGGACTGTCAGAGCGTTGAGCAGCAGGATCACAGCGAAAGGGAGGAGCGGAGTTAAACCGTGTCGAACCAGTCAAATGCCACCCACCCGGGGTCAGTGTAATAACTGTTCCACCGTGACACAGCCCCACGGGACATTGTCGATGATCATCCAGTGTTCCAGTGTGAAGTAGCGGGGAACGTTTTTCAGACACAGCAGAACGCCGGTTGTTGCGAGAACCGCAGCCGCAGTTTTCCCGGTGCAATATTTTGTTTCAGTTTCTGCAACAAATGGCGACAAGCGATCAAAGGTGAAAGTGACGGTGAACCAGACAGAACAGTCTGTAGCTGAATACCTCAGTACAGTGTTAACACTTGCACACAGGGGTGATGGACAGGAACTCCAATAAAAGTAATGGTATCGGGATCTGATACAAAATGACCTGGGTGATCAGGGTGAGTAGATCGGCCGCTGCCATGGCCACCAGGTAGCGAGTGGTGCAGGTGGAGAGGCCGCACTTTCCCCGGGACAGGGTCACAATCGCCACTAAATTCACTGCGAAAGAGAAGGGGACGGACACTGGGCATCACTGAACACGGTCTCCGGGGCTGAACACCGGCTCCACTTTCAGCTGGAGATCAGGTGTGTTGGAGTCGGTGCGCGGCTGCAGGTTTAACAATGTCAGACCCGGCTCCGACTGTGCCCGACCTGCCTGCTTCAGGGGAGAAGAGATAAGGCGACGGGCGGGGTAAAGGACGGGGAGGGAACGAGCAGAAAGCCCGCTACAACAGGCGGAATGGTCCTGTCTACAGTTAACCCCGCTCACAGTCTCTGATGGGGTCGGTTTCACAGACTTAACCGTGACCGGCCGCGTTTAACCAGGGCTCTGGGAACTCGGCATCTGATGGGGACGAGGAGGGTTCCAGAGGGAAGGAACGGACAACTTAGCGGCTCCGCAGCAGAGTGGCTCCTTTACTGGAATCATTCCGTAGTGCGTTCAGTTCGGTAACAAACACACGCCGGTAGATCCGCGGCCACCGGTTCAGGAGATCGATCCAATTATTGACCAACAGGCGGGTTGAATCCGACTGTGACAGAATCGACAGTGAGACGTGTCCACAGGAGCGGGTGTTCACTCTGATCAATAACTCAGACACAGTGAAACTTCACAATGTAAACCCCTCCAGTCACACCGTCCCGGAGAGCTGCCTGTCCCGAGCACTGGGACAACTCTGGGCAAGGTCCCACTGAAGGCAGGAACAACATTCTAGTGGTTCCCGGCAGTGGGAGAAAAAGAGGGTTAGTTTCGGCTGTCTGAAAATAAGAAAAATCACAGCGTTAATTCAAAATATTTCACTGAGAGGATTGATATACTTCACATATATTGTACAACGATCATCAGTTGGGAATCTTGTAACAGAATCAGATTCAGGGCAATACCGGTGCACAGGACGGAGTTATAAATTTTGAATTGTTCTGCTCACTTACCAGGGACTCCAACGGCAGCAATGATCACGTACAAGATTTTCTCCACGTCGTAATATTCCCGCAGCTTTCCCCCCATTTTCTCTGCCCAACGACGTGTCACCGTGAGCTACCGTAACCTCTCTGAATTAAATGCCGGGCAGAACATTCCCGGAGATTTTATACCATTTTCCGTCTCCACCGGGACAGCGAAGTTTCAACAGAGTTAAAAAAATAGAGATTTTGAAATGATTCTCAAACAGATGACATCAGCCAAGTGAATCCCTGCTGAGACAGGTCATGATTTATTTAGGGAATTGATTGAGAAACTCCAAAGACTGGAATTGTGGCGATACTGAGGGATGGAAATTGGGAGCGGCATTGTTCCAGCAAAGGGGGTATTGTTTCAAACTCCATCAGGTCCAACTCTCCGCCTCATGTTGTTTGTTTGATTTCCTTCAATCCGGTTCGTTCACAAAAGCAATCTCAAATTCCAGGGACCCTCTCAGGGCTTCTGATGCCCAGTTTGAAGGTGGACTGGGCGACATTTGTCCACAGGTTGAGGAATTAGTTCAACAGATCATCTCTCACTAAAATGGCCCCTGTACTCTGCTTCACCACTCAATATGATCGCGGCTTAACTGACTGCAAACTCACCCCACACTCCCGGCGAGGCCGGTAACCATTCACTCCTTGTTTGCCTGCAGTGGGTCTGATTTTGTGCCGGGACAATAACATTCTCTGCCTTCGTCACCTCTGAGCAGGAACGACCCAAAGACCCACGACCACTCAGAGAACAGAAACATAGTGGCTTCAGAATGTTCGAAACCCAAATAATACAGCGAATGATGTGGCACATCTCCCTCCTCCCTTTCTCTCTCCCTCCATCCTTACTGCTCTCCTCTCTTTGAACTGTGACTCTCTCTCCTACCCTCTCTATTCTCTCTCTCTGCGCCTCTGTCTCTGTCAACCTTTCACCCCTTTCCCCTCCCTCCCCTCTCACTCTCACTGCATCTCTCCCTCAGTTTCTCTCTATCTATCTCACGCTTCCCTCTCTCCCTTTTGCCAACCCACTCGCTCTGAACACCCCTCCCTCTTCATCTTCCCAATCTCCCTTTGATAATTCACTGCCCCTCCATCTCTTCCCCTTTCGTCTTCTCAGCTATCTCTCCCTATCTGTCTCTCTCTCTCTTTTCCCCAACTCTCCTCCTGCTCGCCCCCACTTCTCTCTCCAACGCCATTCTTGGGAAGTGCGGTTAGAACGGTTAGCCGCCATGGGATGTAACAGCTGTCCCTGTGCCTCTTCCCTGGGGACTGGAGAGAGTGTTTCCTACACCTGTCTCTGTGACCCCTCCCCTCCGGATCCTACACCCCCTCTCTATGACCCCCTCCTCCTGCCCCAACACCCCCTCTCTATGACCCCCTCCCTCCTGCCCCTACACCCCCTCTCTATGACCCCCTCCCTCCTGCCCCTACACCCCACACTTTCCTCGTCTCTGTGACCCCCTCTCCTCCGGCCCCTAAACTCCTCTCCCTGTCTCTGTGACTCCCCTCTTCAAGCACCCACATCATTCCTGTAGTGTGGGACGATCAGAACTGCGTGCAATACTCCAAATGCAGCCTGACCAAAGTCCTGGAGAGATGCATCTTGACGTCCTGGTTCTTGAACTCGATGCCCCGGCAGATGAAGGCAAGCGGACCACACGTCTTCTTCACCGCTCTGTCTACTCGTGTTGCCAATTTAAGGGGAGTTCCGGAGTTTATCAGGAACAGTTTCTTTCTCTCCACAATCAGACTACTGCACGGAGTTAGTATTTAGAGTCACAGAGTGATGCAGCGTGGAAACAGGCCCTACCTTCGCCCCAACTTGCCCACACCGACAAACATGCCCTATCTACACTATTCCCACGTGCCCGCATTTGGCCCATATCCCTCCAAACCTGTCATATCCATGTACCTGTCCAAGTGTCTCTTAAACTGTGTGATAGTCCCTGCCTCAACTTCCTTCTCCGGCAGCTCGTTCCATACACCCACCACCCGCTGTGTGGAAAAGTTGCCCCTCGGGTTCCTTCTAAATCTTTCCCCCCTCACCTTAAACCTATGTCCTCTGGTTCTCATTTCCCCTACTCTGGGCAAGGGACTCTGTGCATCTACCCGATATATTCCTCTTATTTAATAGCATTTATTTCAAGAGGGCTTGCATATAGTCAAGTCATGTCAAGTCAATTTTATTTGTATAGCATATTTAAAAACAACCCACGTTGACCAAAGTGCTGTACATCTGTTAAGGTACTAAGGAAACAATGAAACATACAGTAGCACACAAACATATCAGCACATACAAAACAGTTCACAGCGCCTCCTCAATGGGCCTCAAACGCTAGGGAGTAGAAATAGGGTTTGAGCCTGGACTTAAAGGAGTCGATGGAGGGGGCAGTTCTGATGGGGAGAGGGATGCTGTTCCGCAGTCTAGGAGCTGCAACCGCAAAAGCGTGTTAAACCCTGAGCTTAAGCCTAGACCGCGGGATAGTGAGTAGCCCCAAGTCGGCCGACCTGAGGGACCTGGAGTTAGAGAGGTGGGTTAGAAGATTTTTGATGTAGTAGGGGGGAATGTCCATTTAGGGCTTTATATGTGAATAGGAGGAGCTTGAAGTTGATCCTGTACCGTACAGGGATCCAGTGGAGAGAGGCCAGAATCGGCGTGATGTGGTCCCTTTTACGGATACTCGTCACGAGTCTCGCTGCGGCGTTTTGGACCAGTTGCAGGCGGGACAGGGAAGATTGGCTGATCCCAGTGTATAGGGAGTTGCAGTAGTCTAGGCGGGAGGAAATGAGAGCGTGAATGGTTTTTTCAGTGCCGTCGAATTGGAGGAAAGGTTTGATTTTAGCTATGGTACGAAGTTGGAAGAAGCTGGCTTTTACCACAGCGTTGACTTGCTTGTCAAATTTTAATGCAGAGTCAAATAACACGCCGAGGTTTTTGACATGCGGTTTGACTAGGCAGGATAGGCTTCCAAGACTGCCTGTTATCGATTTGATGGAGTCGGGGGGCCTAATAGGATAACCTCAGGCTTGCTCTCGTTTAATTAGAGGAAGTTCTGTGCCATCCAACATTTTATGTCCTCAAGGCAGTGTAAGAGGCTGTTTAAATTTGACTGGTTGTAGGGCTTCAGGGGGAGGTAAAGTTGAGTGTCATCGGCATAGCAGTGGAAAGAAATGCCGTGCCTTTGAATGATTTGGCCAAGGGGGAGCATGTATAGAGAGAAAAGAATGGGGCCTAGGATGGAGCCTTGTGGAACTCCGCAGGAGGGGCTAGCTGGAGCAGAGGAATAACTGCCTATGTTGATGGCGAAACTCCTAACTTTGAGGTAGGAAGCGAACCAGCTCACGGCAGTGCCATCAATGCCAACCGCGTACCGGAGACGGTCAATAAGGATGGTGTGGTCCACTGTATCGAACGCTGCGCTGAGGTCGAGACGGAGCAGGATTGCACAGTCGCCGGTGTCGATGGCGAGAAGCAGGTCGTTGTGTACCTTCAACAAGGCAGACTCTGTGCTGTGGTGGGCTCTGAAACCTGACTGGAAACTTTCCAGGATGGTGTTTTGGTGTAGATATGGCACTAATTGGTTTAGAATTGCCTTTTCAAGGACTTTTGACAGGAATGGCAGTTTGGAAATGGGTCTGTAGTTACTAGGCAAGGTGGGGTCTAGGTTAGGTTTTTTCAGTAGGGGCTGGACCACCGCGTGCTTGAAACAGGTTGGAACAGTGCCAGTGGCCAGAGAACTGTTGATAATAGAGCGACTATTGCAATGACATCCTTCAGAAGGGCAGTGGGGGCAGGTTCAAGGGGGCAGGTTGCAGGTTTCATAGCGGAGACAAGCTTTGCAAGGGAGGATAGAGTGACGGGTTGGAAACAGTCCAATTTAGATGAACAGACTCGTGAGACAGCTAGGTCACGGGTGGGAGGGGAAATGTTCATTCTAATGTTCTCAACTTTGCTGGTGAAAAATTTAGCGAATTCTTCGCACTTAGCAGGGGACCTAACTAAGCTGGTACTGGGGGCGGGACATATGACAGAGGTAATTGTGCTAAATAGGACCTTGGAGTTATGAGAGTTTTTGGAAATAAGGTCGGAGAAGTATTGTGCTCTAGCAGACTTTACTGCTTCCTGGTATTTGAGAAGATTGTTTCTCAGAATTTCGAAGGAAATTTGAAGCTTGTCACATTTCCACCTCCGTTCTGATTTTCTGCACTCCCTTCTTAGGGCTTTGGTGGTGTCATTGAGCCAAGGCCGACCTTTGGGCTTAGGCTTTTTCATTTTAAGGGGAGCGATAGAATCCAGGATGGAAGAGCAAGTGATATTAAATAAAGAGGTGAGATCCTCAGTGCTGAGATGGGGGGGAGAAGCCTCAATAGTGCAGATGTTGGGGGCAGCTGTGAGAGCCTCGGAGAATTTACTGGCAGGCAATGAATTTATGTCGCGGGAGTAGCGAACAGGGAGATGAGATTTTGCGGGAGATAAAGGCAGAGATGCGTCAAAAATGATAGCGCTGTGGTCCGATAGGCAGGCCTCAGTAGTTTCAATGTTGTAGATTGTGAATCCGGACGATAACACTAGGTCGAGAGTATCCTAACTTGTGAGTGGGTCCCGTGGTGTGAAGAGTCTGTGGTCTCCGCAAAGCCATCAAGGGTGCCAAGAGACAATACCGGGAGAAACTTAAGTCCAAGTACAACCTCTGGGTCACACGGAGAATGTGGCACGGTCTGATTAAGATAAATGGATGCAAAGAATGTTCGGGGACGGCACGTGATGACGTAGGCACAGGTTGTGGTCTTCCAGCTCCTCCGAACAAAACTTAGAAAAGTACCGAGTAAGTTAAAAAAAAATTGAACAAAAGTTTCTTAGAAAGTCTATAATTCTCTATAAAGATCGGGGGATTATTGAAACATGTCTCCTAAACAGAAACTGAAGAAACATATTGGTTTAAAGAGATCGGGTGAGAAGAGGGAAGGAGGCCCTGTTGCGATGGAGAATCCTCGTGCTCAAGTTGAGAGGACTGATCCCGAAGAATGGCAAGCAGGAGCGGCGGCACCCGGGAGGAAGAAGCATGCCTCGCGTGAATACGGGGAACCGCGCATGCGCGAACAAGGGGAACCGTGCATGCGCGAAATGTCACAAGGGAAGTTAAAGAAACTACAATCCCAGGATGCCTCTGCCACAGATAGTGACATCGACCAGGACCAGGACCAAGAACATACAGACGATCAAGAAGATTCATCAGAAGATGAACCTTGCCTATTTGATAGACCTAAAGGTAAAATTGAAAGTAAAAAATATAGGGGAAGTATGGAAGAGATCTTACAAGAAGTATGTGAACAATTAAAAAATAATACCATCGCCACCAACAGAAGTTTTAAAAAAAAGGATAAATTGGATAAAAAAGTTTAAAAATTGGAAGTTAAGACTGAAGATACTACTGAAAGAGTGAATAAGATCGAAGACAACGTAACTGCTTGGATAACAGAAAGGAAACAGATATTTGAAAAACTGGACTTGTTGGAGAATACTAGTAGACGAAACAATATAAAGATTGTTGGTCTTGAAGAAGGCGCAGAGGGAGAAGATTCAATAGAATTCTTTCAAAAATGGATTCCGAATATTTTGGGAATGGAAAAAAGTGAAATCGAAATTGAAATTGAAAGGGCACATAGGGCATTAAGACCAAGTCCAAAACAGTGTCAGTATCCGAGATCAATTCTGATAAAATTATTGAGATATCAAGATAAAGAAAGAATTTTGAAGGCGGCTGCACAATGCATAAAGAATTCTACTCCTCCGAAAAGTGGAGAGAATAACCTTTTTTTCTATCCTGATATAAGTTATGAGCTTTTGAAGAGAAGGAAGGAATTCAACCCTGCGAAAAAAGCCCTGTGGCAAAAAGGTTATCGATTTTACCTGCGATACCCTGCAACACTGAATATTTTTATAGAAAGAGAAGGAAACAAATTTTTTACTGATTACCAGGAAGCTGAGGAATTTGCTTTAAAACTTCCAAAGGCTCACCAGATACAAGAAGAACGACAATGAGACATGGATTGAAACGGATATGAACGGAGAGAAGATAAAGGATATGAAATGTAAAGATTGAATGAATAATGATTGGGAGAAAAGGTTATGCTAGTTCGGGGGGGGGGTGGACAACCACCAATTGATGACTGCGGGATTCATGTGTGTATTCATGGTGTGTGCCATGACCCGTAAAATGGAGGGAGGTAATGCTGTTTTCTTTTTTATAAACAGCATTAGTAGGGGGTTATTTTGGGTTTCTTTAACTATTTATTTTTCTTTTTCATCTTTTAGCCTGGATGTTGGGGGGGGGGGGGGGGTGTACAGCAACATGGTGAATTTTAAGGAAACTCCCCAAAGAACCATGAGAAACGAGGTGTTAAGTAATGTTATAGATAGGAGTAATTTTGTTAAGAATAATGGTTAAATTACTGAACTTTTGAGTTTTAATGTTAATGGGTTAAATGGGCCGGTAAAAAGAAAAAGAATTTTAACACATATTAAAAAAATGAAGATAGATATAGCTTTTTTGCAGGAAATTCATTTAACAGAGATGGAACATCAGAAATGAAAAAGAGACTGGGTGGGAACGGTTACTGCAGCTTCATTCAATTCAAAAGCGAGGGGAGTTGCAATTTTGATTAATAAAACATTACCAATCAAAATACAAAATACAATTATTGATCCTGCGGGAAGATATGTGATTATAAATTGCCAACTCTTTTCGGAATTATTGACCTTGATGAATATTTATGCACCAAATGAAAATGATATAAAATTTATACAAGAAACTTTTTGAATCTGGCCGATGCCCAAGATAAAATACTAATAGGTGGAGACTTTAATTTTTGCTTAGACCCAGTTTTAGATAGATCAGTTAGGACAGTTACAAAAACGAAAATAGCAAAATTAACTTTGTCATTGATGAAAGATTTAAATCTAACCGATATATGGAGAAGACTTAACCCAAGAGAAAGAGATTATTCTTTTTACTCATATAGACATAAAACTTATTCGAGGATTGATCTCTTTTTATTATCAACAAACATACAGGACAGAGTGAAAAATGTTGAATATAAAGCAAGAACATTATCAGATCACTCCCCTTTAACAATGTCGATGGTAATGATGGATAAAGAGGAAATTACTTATAGATGGAGATTTAATTCAACATTATTAAATCGAGAAGATTTTTGTGAGTTTATGAGAAGACATATTCAATTTTATTTAGATACAAATTCCAATTCAGTTGATGATACATTTGTTATATGGGATGCAATGAAAGCATATTTGAGAGGACAGATAATAAGTTGTACTTCCAAAATGGCCGAAGTAGAGCAATTGGAGAAAGAAATTACAAAATTAGAAAAAGAATCTCAAAGGTATGTAACGGAAGAGAAACGAAGACAACTTATCAATAAGAAGTTACAATATAATAAGTTACAATAAGAAGTTACAATATAATACATTACAGACATACCGAACAGAAAAAGCAATTATGAGAACTAAACAGAGTACTATGAGTTAGGAGAGAGATCACATAAGGTCCTTGCTTGGCAGTTGAAAGCCGAACAGTCTTCGAGAACGATTAACGCTATTAGAATAAATACAAATAAAATTACTTATAAACCTTTAGAAATTAATGAAACCTTTTTTTTAAAAAAATCTGAATTATACGTCAGAATCACAAAAAGATACTAATGAGATAGATTTTTTTAGCACAAATAAACCTTCCTAAATTAAATTTAGAAGAACAGATGGGATTAGATATGCCTTTTTCATTAAAAGAGGTCACAGAAGTGTTAATATCACTACAGAGTAATAAATCCCCAGGAGAAGATGGGTTCCCGCCAGAATTTTATAAAAAATTTAAATAATTATTAATTCCTCCTTTTATGGAGGTAATACAGCGGGCGGAATGAACACATAACCTCCCAGAGTCTTTTACGACAGCGATTTTAACAGTAATACCAAAAAAAGATAGGGATCCTTTAAAACCAACATCATATAGACCTATATCTTTGCTGAATACAGATTATAAAATAGTAGCAAAAATTTTATCTAATAGATTGTCTAAGTATTTACCAAAATTAGTACATATGGATCAAACTGGATTTATTAAAAATAGACATTCTGCAGATAATGTAACTAGGTTACTTAGTATAATGCATTTGGCACAAAAGAGGAATGAAATAAGTGTAGCAGTAGCTCTGGATGCAGAAAAAGCATTTGATAGGTTAGAGTGGGATTTTTTATATAAAGTATTGGTAAAATATGGGTTAGGAACAACTTTTATAAACTGGATTAAAACTCTAAATGTGAATCCCAAAGCTAAGGTAGCGACAAATGGCCAAATTTCAACACCGTTTCAATTAAAAAGGTCAACTAGACAAGGATGCCCATTATCACCTGCTTTATTTGTCCTGGCGATAGAACCGTTAGCTGAACTAATTAGAACTGACCCAGATATTAAGGGTTTTAAAGTCAATCAGGAAGAATTTAAGATTAATTTATTTGCAGATGAGGTTTTGATACACTTAACAAAACCATTAGATTCGTTGCGCAAACTATCTTTTAGATTAGAAGAATATGGAAGAATATCAGGTTATAAAATAAATTGGGATAAAAGTGAAATTTTACCCCTTACTAAAGGAGATTACACTCAATGTCGATTACTAACCCAATTTAGATGGCCATTAATTGGTATAAAGTATTTAGGTATAAGAATTGATAATGATATGAAGAATTTATATAAATTAAATTATTTATTATTACTAAGAAAAATAAAAGAGGACCTTGATAAATGGATGACATTACCAATAACATTAATAGGAAGAGTTAATGCCGTTAAAATGAATATATTTCTGAAATTACAATATTTATTCCAAACATTACCAATACAAGTACCACAGAAGTTTTTTCAAGAGTTAAATAAATATGTGCGGAAATTTCTTTGGAAAGGTAAAATGTCAAGAATATCGTTGGAAAAATTGACATGGAAGTTTGATTCAGGAGGATTACAACTTCCGAACTTTAAGAATTATTATAAAGCAAACCAACTGAGGTTTATTGCATCTCTTTTTGAAGAAAAAAACCCGGCATGGATAAGAATAGAACTAGATAAAATAGGAGAAAATATACCAGAAGACTTTATATATAAATGGGAACCTAAATTGATACGGGGACTGAAAGAATCTCCATTATTAAAACACTTGATCGGATTATGGAATAAGGTAAATTTTGAGGATGAAACAAAAAAATCTTTATTAGGAAAGACAACTTTGATTCAGAATAGATTGATACCTTTTACAATGGATAACCAGCTTCTATATAGGTGGCATCAAAAAGGGATTAGATATATAGGTGATTGCTTTGAAAAAGGTATATTGATGTCATTTGAACAATTGAAAAATAAATATCATATATCAAATAATTCCCTTTTCTGTTACTTTCAATTAAGAGCTTATTTAAAAGATAAATTGGGTCAAACAATGTTATTGCCGAAATCTAAGGAAATTGAAAACCTAATTCAAAAAGGACAAATCATTTTTTTTACTTCTATTATATATAATCTAATTCAAAAAAGGCTCCTAAACAAGGAATTCATATATCAAGGCGAAAATGGGAAACGGATTTGAATATTAATATTGATGGAACAAATTGGTCAAAACTATGCCTTGACAGTATGAAAAATACAATAAATGTTCGGTTTAGACTAGTACAATATAACTTTCTGCATCAATTATATATCACACCACAAAAAATTAAAGAGAATAAACTCAAGTTTATCTGACCAATGTTTTCGGTGCAATCAAGAAATTGGTACTTTGTTTCATTCTACTTGGTCCTGTTCAAAAATACAACCTTTTTGGACAAACTTAAGAAGCTTTTTAGAACAGATTATCGGAATACAACTTCCATACAACCCAAGATTTTTGTTATTGGGTGATGTTGAAGGAATAAGACCACAACTTAAAATGAATAAATATCAGAAAGAATTTATAAAAATTGCATTAGCAGTAGCCAAAAAAACTATCGCAGTTACTTGGAAATCTGATTCCTATTTAAGTATGGACCTTTGGAATAATGAAATTTCTAACTGTATCCCACTTGAAAAAATTACTTATAATTTAAGGAACAAATATGATACTTTTTTAAATATCTGGCGTCCTTATCTACAAAAGAGGGGCCTATATATATAGAAGAATTGTTCATATTTACAATGGTTCTTTTGGGAGAGATGTATATACATATACAGTTTATTCTGTTCGGAATTCCATGGGGCGTGTGCAGGACCACCAACAACCAGGCAGTCTTTAATCTTTTTTTCTTTTCTTTCCTTTTCTTATTTGGGGTTAACATTTGAGAGGTTTTGCAAAATTATTGCAATTAATTTAATGCATATAACATCCATGGGGGGTCGCTAGATGACTTGAATGCAAGGCCATCACTGCATTTAACATTGCAGTAGCCTGCAAAGTTATCCTAATACGATGCATTAGTCACGTTTAACATTTGAGAGGTTTTGCAGGATTATTATTGCATTTCACATCGTAGGGTGTTGCAATATTTCTTTAATGCAAGGCGATCACTGCATTTAACATTGCAGCAGCCTGAAAAGTCATCCTAATGCGATGCCGGGGGTAGTAAATACAATAATAATACTATAGTAATAATAATTTATATTATTAATAATAATAAGAATTAATCAAAGATTGATTGATTGATCGATCGGTGGGTGGGTGGATGGATGTCAGGGGGAACCGTACACCAATAAAGATTTTAATGGTACCATGCATTAGTTGCATTGAACATTTGAGAGATTTTGCATGATTATTACAATGATTTTAATGCGTTTAATACCCCAGAACAGCTGCAATTTTGCTTTAATGCAAGGCCTGCGCTGCATTTAACATTGCAGGAGCCTGCAAAGTTGTTCTAATGCGTTGCATTAATTGCATTTAACATTTGAGAGGTTTTGCAAAATTATTGCAATTAATTTTATTGCATTTAACATCCCAAGGGGTTGCAATATTGCTTTAATGCAACGCCAGCGCTGCATTTAACAATGCAGCAGCCTGCAAAGTTATCCTAATACGATGCTTTAGTCGCATTTAACATTTGAGAGGTTTTGCAGGATTATTATTGCATTTCACATCGGAGGGTGTTGCAATATTTCTTTAATGCAAGGCGATCACTGCATTTAACATTGCAGCAGCCAGAAAAGTCATCCTAATGCGATGCATTTGTTGCATTTAACATTTGAGAGGTTTTGCAAAATTATTGCAATTAATTTAATGCATATAACATCCATGGGGGGTCGCCAGATGACTTTAATGCAAGGCCATCACTGCATTTAGCATTGCAGTAGCCTGCAAAGTTATCCTAAAACGATGCATTAGTCACGTTTAACATTTGAGAGGTTTTGCAGGATTATTATTGCATTTCACATCGCAGGGTGTTGCAATATTTCTTTAATGCAAGGCAATCACTGCATTTAACATTGCAGCAGCCAGAAAAGTCATCCTAATGCGATGCATTTGTTGCATTTAACATTTGAGAGGTTTTGCAAAATTATTGCAATTAATTTAATGCATATAACATCCATGGGGGGTCGCTAGATGACTTGAATGCAAGGCCATCACTGCATTTAACATTGCAGTAGCCTGCAAAGTTATCCTAATACGATGCATTAGTCACGTTTAACATTTGAGAGGTTTTGCAGGATTATTATTGCATTTCACATCGCAGGGTGTTGCAATATTTCTTTAATGCAAGGCGATCACTGCATTTAACATTGCAGCAGCCTGAAAAGTTATCCTAATGCGATGCCGGGGGTAGTAAATACAATAATAATACAATAGTAATAATAATTTATATTATTAATAATAATAAGAATTAATCAAAGATTGATTGATCGATCGGTGGGTGGGTGGATGGATGTCAGGGGGAACCGTACACCAATAAAGATTTTAATGGTACCATGCATTAGTTGCATTGAACATTTGAGAGATTTTGCATGATTATTACAATGATTTTAATGCGTTTAATACCCCAGAACAGCTGCAATTTTGCTTTAATGCAAGGCCTGCGCTGCATTTAACATTGCAGGAGCCTGCAAAGTTGTTCTAATGCGTTGCATTAATTGCATTTAACATTTGAGAGGTTTTGCAAAATTATTGCAATTAATTTTATTGCATTTAACATCCCAGGGGGTTGCAATATTGCTTTAATGCAACGCCAGCGCTGCATTTAACAATGCAGCAGCCTGCAAAGTTATCCTAATAGGATGCTTTAGTCGCATTTAACATTTGAGAGGTTTTGCAGGATTATTATTGCATTTCACATCGGAGGGTGTTGCAATATTTCTTTAATGCAAGGCGATCACTGCATTTAACATTGCAGCAGCCAGAAAAGTCATCCTAATGCGATGCATTTGTTGCATTTAACATTTGAGAGGTTTTGCAAAATTATTGCAATTAATTTAATGCATATAACATCCATGGGGGGTCGCCAGATGACTTTAATGCAAGGCCATCACTGCATTTAGCATTGCAGTAGCCTGCAAAGTTATCCTAATACGATGCATTAGTCACGTTTAACATTTGAGAGGTTTTGCAGGATTATTATTGCATTTCACATCGCAGGGTGTTGCAATATTTCTTTAATGCAAGGCAATCACTGCATTTAACATTGCAGCAGCCAGAAAAGTCATCCTAATGCGATGCATTTGTTGCATTTAACATTTGAGAGGTTTTGCAAAATTATTGCAATTAATTTAATGCATATAACATCCATGGGGGGTCGCTAGATGACTTGAATGCAAGGCCATCACTGCATTTAACATTGCAGTAGCCTGCAAAGTTATCCTAATACGATGCATTAGTCACGTTTAACATTTGAGAGGTTTTGCAGGATTATTATTGCATTTCACATCGCAGGGTGTTGCAATATTTCTTTAATGCAAGGCGATCACTGCATTTAACATTGCAGCAGCCTGAAAAGTTATCCTAATGCGATGCCGGGGGTAGTAAATACAATAATAATACAATAGTAATAATAATTTATATTATTAATAATAATAAGAATTAATCAAAGATTGATTGATCGATCGGTGGGTGGGTGGATGGATGTCAGGGGGAACCGTACACCAATAAAGATTTTAATGGTACCATGCATTAGTTGCATTGAACATTTGAGAGATTTTGCATGATTATTACAATGATTTTAATGCGTTTAATACCCCCAGAACAGCTGCAATTTTGCTTTAATGCAAGGCCTGCGCTGCATTTAACATTGCAGGAGCCTGCAAAGTTGTTCTAATGCGTTGCATTAATTGCATTTAACATTTGAGAGGTTTTGCAAAATTATTGCAATTAATTTTATTGCATTTAACATCCCAGGGGGTTGTAATATTGCTTTAATGCAACGCCAGCGCTGCATTTAACAATGCAGCAGCCTGCAAAGTTATCCTAATACGATGCTTTAGTCGCATTTAACATTTGAGAGGTTTTGCAAGATTATTATTGCATTTCACATCGCAGGGTGTTGCAATATTTCTTTAATGCAAGGCGATCACTGCATTTAACATTGCAGCAGCCAGAAAAGTCATCCTAATGCGATGCATTTGTAGCATTTAACATTTGAGAGGTTTTGCAAAATTATTGCAATTAATTTAATGCATATAACATCCATGGGGGGTCGCTAGATGACTTTAATGCAAGGCCATCACTGCATTTAACATTGCAGTAGCCTGCAAAGTTATCCTAATACGATGCATTAGTCACGTTTAAGATTTGAGAGGTTTTGCAGGATTATTATTGCATTTCACATCGCAGGGTGTTGCAATATTTCTTTAATGCAAGGCGATCACTGCATTTAACATTGCAGCAGCCAGAAAAGTCATCCTAATGCGATGCATTTGTTGCATTTAACATTTGAGTGGTTTTGCAAAATTATTGCAATTAATTTAATGCATATAACATCCATTGGGGGGTCGCTAGATGACTTTAATGCAAGGCCATCACTGCATTTAACATTGCAGTAGCCTGCAAAGTTATCCTAATACGATGCATTAGTCACGTTTAACATTTGAGAGGTTTTGCAGGATTATTATTGCATTTCACATCGCAGGGTGTTGCAATATTTCTTTAATGCAAGGCGATCACTGCATTTAACATTGCAGCAGCCTGAAAAGTCATCCTAATGCGATGCCGGGGGTAGTAAATACAATAATAATACAATAGTAATAATAATTTATATTATTAATAATAATAAGAATTAATCAAAGATTGATTGATCGATCGGTGGGTGGGTGGATGGATGTCAGGGGGAACCGTACACCAATAAAGATTTTAATGGTACCATGCATTAGTTGCATTGAACATTTGAGAGATTTTGCATGATTATTACAATGATTTTAATGCGTTTAATACCCCAGAACAGCTGCAATTTTGCTTTAATGCAAGGCCTGCGCTGCATTTAACATTGCAGGAGCCTGCAAAGTTGTTCTAATGCGTTGCATTAATTGCATTTAACATTTGAGAGGTTTTGCAAAATTATTGCAATTAATTTTATTGCATTTAACATCCCAGGGGGTTGCAATATTGCTTTAATGCAACGCCAGCGCTGCATTTAACAATGCAGCAGCCTGCAAAGTTATCCTAATACGATGCTTTAGTCGCATTTAACATTTGAGAGGTTTTGCAGGATTATTATTGCATTTCACATCGGAGGGTGTTGCAATATTTCTTTAATGCAAGGCGATCACTGCATTTAACATTGCAGCAGCCAGAAAAGTCATCCTAATGCGATGCATTTGTTGCATTTAACATTTGAGAGGTTTTGCAAAATTATTGCAATTAATTTAATGCATATAACATCCATGGGGGGTCGCCAGATGACTTTAATGCAAGGCCATCACTGCATTTAGCATTGCAGTAGCCTGCAAAGTTATCCTAAAACGATGCATTAGTCACGTTTAACATTTGAGAGGTTTTGCAGGATTATTATTGCATTTCACATCGCAGGGTGTTGCAATATTTCTTTAATGCAAGGCAATCACTGCATTTAACATTGCAGCAGCCAGAAAAGTCATCCTAATGCGATGCATTTGTTGCATTTAACATTTGAGAGGTTTTGCAAAATTATTGCAATTAATTTAATGCATATAACATCCATGGGGGGTCGCTAGATGACTTGAATGCAAGGCCATCACTGCATTTAACATTGCAGTAGCCTGCAAAGTTATCCTAATACGATGCATTAGTCACGTTTAACATTTGAGAGGTTTTGCAGGATTATTATTGCATTTCACATCGCAGGGTGTTGCAATATTTCTTTAATGCAAGGCGATCACTGCATTTAACATTGCAGCAGCCTGAAAAGTTATCCTAATGCGATGCCGGGGGTAGTAAATACAATAATAATACAATAGTAATAATAATTTATATTATTAATAATAATAAGAATTAATCAAAGATTGATTGATCGATCGGTGGGTGGGTGGATGGATGTCAGGGGGAACCGTACACCAATAAAGATTTTAATGGTACCATGCATTAGTTGCATTGAACATTTGAGAGATTTTGCATGATTATTACAATGATTTTAATGCGTTTAATACCCCCAGAACAGCTGCAAGTTTGCTTTAATGCAAGGCCTGCGCTGCATTTAACATTGCAGGAGCCTGCAAAGTTGTTCTAATGCGTTGCATTAATTGCATTTAACATTTGAGAGGTTTTGCAAAATTATTGCAATTAATTTTATTGCATTTAACATCCCAGGGGGTTGTAATATTGCTTTAATGCAACGCCAGCGCTGCATTTAACAATGCAGCAGCCTGCAAAGTTATCCTAATACGATGCTTTAGTCGCATTTAACATTTGAGAGGTTTTGCAGGATTATTATTGCATTTAACATCGCAGGGTGTTGCAATATTTCTTTAATGCAAGGCGATCACTGCATTTAACATTGCAGCAGCCAGAAAAGTCATCCTCATGCGATGCATTTGTAGCATTTAACATTTGAGAGGTTTTGCAAAATTATTGCAATTAATTTAATGCATATAACATCCATGGGGGGTCGCTAGATGACTTTAATGCAAGGCCATCACTGCATTTAACATTGCAGTAGCCTGCAAAGTTATCCTAATACGATGCATTAGTCACGTTTAAGATTTGAGAGGTTTTGCAGGATTATTATTGCATTTCACATCGCAGGGTGTTGCAATATTTCTTTAATGCAAGGCAATCACTGCATTTAACATTGCAGCAGCCAGAAAAGTCATCCTAATGAGATGCATTTGTTGCATTTAACATTTGAGAGGTTTTGCAAAATTATTGCAATTAATTTAATGCATATAACATCCATGGGGGGTCGCTAGATGACTTGAATGCAAGGCCATCACTGCATTTAACATTGCAGTAGCCTGCAAAGTTATCCTAATACGATGCATTAGTCACGTTTAACATTTGAGAGGTTTTGCAGGATTATTATTGCATTTCACATCGCAGGGTGTTGCAATATTTCTTTAATGCAAGGCGATCACTGCATTTAACATTGCAGCAGCCTGAAAAGTCATCCTAATGCGATGCCGGGGGTAGTAAATACAATAATAATACAATAGTAATAATAATTTATATTATTAATAATAATAAGAATTAATCAAAGATTGATTGATCGATCGGTGGGTGGGTGGATGGATGTCAGGGGGAACCGTACACCAATAAAGATTTTAATGGTACCATGCATTAGTTGCATTGAACATTTGAGAGATTTTGCATGATTATTACAATGATTTTAATGCGTTTAATACCCCCAGAACAGCTGCAATTTTGCTTTAATGCAAGGCCTGCGCTGCATTTAACATTGCAGGAGCCTGCAAAGTTGTTCTAATGCTTTGCATTAATTGCATTTAACATTTGAGAGGTTTTGCAAAATTATTGCAATTAATTTTATTGCATTTAACATCCCAGGGGGTTGTAATATTGCTTTAATGCAACGCCAGCGCTGCATTTAACAATGCAGCAGCCTGCAAAGTTATCCTAATACGATGCTTTAGTCGCATTTAACATTTGAGAGGTTTTGCAGGATTATTATTGCATTTCACATCGCAGGGTGTTGCAATATTTCTTTAATGCAAGGCGATCACTGCATTTAACATTGCAGCAGCCAGAAAAGTCATCCTAATGCGATGCATTTGTTGCATTTAACATTTGAGAGGTTTTGCAAAATTATTGCAATTAATTTAATGCATATAACATCCATGGGGGGTCGCTAGATGACTTTAATGCAAGGCCATCACTGCATTTAGCATTGCAGTAGCCTGCAAAGTTATCCTAAAACGATGCATTAGTCACGTTTAACATTTGAGAGGTTTTGCAGGATTATTATTGCATTTCACATCGCAGGGTGTTGCAATATTTCTTTAATGCAAGGCATTCACTGCATTTAACATTGCAGCAGCCAGAAAAGTCATCCTAATGCGATGCATTTGTTGCATTTAACATTTGAGAGGTTTTGCAAAATTATTGCAATTAATTTAATGCATATAACATCCATGGGGGGTCGCTAGATGACTTGAATGCAAGGCCATCACTGCATTTAACATTGCAGTAGCCTGCAAAGTTATCCTAATACGATGCATTAGTCACGTTTAACATTTGAGAGGTTTTGCAGGATTATTATTGCATTTCACATCGCAGGGTGTTGCAATATTTCTTTAATGCAAGGCGATCACTGCATTTAACATTGCAGCAGCCTGAAAAGTCATCCTAATGCGATGCCGGGGGTAGTAAATACAATAATAATACAATAGTAATAATAATTTATATTATTAATAATAATAAGAATTAATCAAAGATTGATTGATCGATCGGTGGGTGGGTGGATGGATGTCAGGGGGAACCGTACACCAATAAAGATTTTAATGGTACCATGCATTAGTTGCATTGAACATTTGAGAGATTTTGCATGATTATTACAATGATTTTAATGCGTTTAATACCCCAGAACAGCTGCAATTTTGCTTTAATGCAAGGCCTGCGCTGCATTTAACATTGCAGGAGCCTGCAAAGTTGTTCTAATGCGTTGCATTAATTGCATTTAACATTTGAGAGGTTTTGCAAAATTATTGCAATTAATTTTATTGCATTTAACATCCCAGGGGGTTGCAATATTGCTTTAATGCAACGCCAGCGCTGCATTTAACAATGCAGCAGCCTGCAAAGTTATCCTAATACGATGCTTTAGTCGCATTTAACATTTGAGAGGTTTTGCAGGATTATTATTGCATTTCACATCGGAGGGTGTTGCAATATTTCTTTAATGCAAGGCGATCACTGCATTTAACATTGCAGCAGCCAGAAAAGTCATCCTAATGCGATGCATTTGTTGCATTTAACATTTGAGAGGTTTTGCAAAATTATTGCAATTAATTTAATGCATATAACATCCATGGGGGGTCGCCAGATGACTTTAATGCAAGGCCATCACTGCATTTAGCATTGCAGTAGCCTGCAAAGTTATCCTAAAACGATGCATTAGTCACGTTTAACATTTGAGAGGTTTTGCAGGATTATTATTGCATTTCACATCGCAGGGTGTTGCAATATTTCTTTAATGCAAGGCAATCACTGCATTTAACATTGCAGCAGCCAGAAAAGTCATCCTAATGCGATGCATTTGTTGCATTTAACATTTGAGAGGTTTTGCAAAATTATTGCAATTAATTTAATGCATATAACATCCATGGGGGGTCGCTAGATGACTTGAATGCAAGGCCATCACTGCATTTAACATTGCAGTAGCCTGCAAAGTTATCCTAATACGATGCATTAGTCACGTTTAACATTTGAGAGGTTTTGCAGGATTATTATTGCATTTCACATCGCAGGGTGTTGCAATATTTCTTTAATGCAAGGCGATCACTGCATTTAACATTGCAGCAGCCTGAAAAGTTATCCTAATGCGATGCCGGGGGTAGTAAATACAATAATAATACAATAGTAATAATAATTTATATTATTAATAATAATAAGAATTAATCAAAGATTGATTGATCGATCGGTGGGTGGGTGGATGGATGTCAGGGGGAACCGTACACCAATAAAGATTTTAATGGTACCATGCATTAGTTGCATTGAACATTTGAGAGATTTTGCATGATTATTACAATGATTTTAATGCGTTTAATACCCCCAGAACAGCTGCAAGTTTGCTTTAATGCAAGGCCTGCGCTGCATTTAACATTGCAGGAGCCTGCAAAGTTGTTCTAATGCGTTGCATTAATTGCATTTAACATTTGAGAGGTTTTGCAAAATTATTGCAATTAATTTTATTGCATTTAACATCCCAGGGGGTTGTAATATTGCTTTAATGCAACGCCAGCGCTGCATTTAACAATGCAGCAGCCTGCAAAGTTATCCTAATACGATGCTTTAGTCGCATTTAACATTTGAGAGGTTTTGCAGGATTATTATTGCATTTCACATCGCAGGGTGTTGCAATATTTCTTTAATGCAAGGCGATCACTGCATTTAACATTGCAGCAGCCAGAAAAGTCATCCTCATGCGATGCATTTGTAGCATTTAACATTTGAGAGGTTTTGCAAAATTATTGCAATTAATTTAATGCATATAACATCCATGGGGGGTCGCTAGATGACTTTAATGCAAGGCCATCACTGCATTTAACATTGCAGTAGCCTGCAAAGTTATCCTAATACGATGCATTAGTCACGTTTAAGATTTGAGAGGTTTTGCAGGATTATTATTGCATTTCACATCGCGGGGTGTTGCAATATTTCTTTAATGCAAGGCAATCACTGCATTTAACATTGCAGCAGCCAGAAAAGTCATCCTAATGAGATGCATTTGTTGCATTTAACATTTGAGAGGTTTTGCAAAATTATTGCAATTAATTTAATGCATATAACATCCATGGGGGGTCGCTAGATGACTTGAATGCAAGGCCATCACTGCATTTAACATTGCAGTAGCCTGCAAAGTTATCCTAATACGATGCATTAGTCACGTTTAACATTTGAGAGGTTTTGCAGGATTATTATTGCATTTCACATCGCAGGGTGTTGCAATATTTCTTTAATGCAAGGCGATCACTGCATTTAACATTGCAGCAGCCTGAAAAGTCATCCTAATGCGATGCCGGGGGTAGTAAATACAATAATAATACAATAGTAATAATAATTTATATTATTAATAATAATAAGAATTAATCAAAGATTGATTGATCGATCGGTGGGTGGGTGGATGGATGTCAGGGGGAACCGTACACCAATAAAGATTTTAATGGTACCATGCATTAGTTGCATTGAACATTTGAGAGATTTTGCATGATTATTACAATGATTTTAATGCGTTTAATACCCCCAGAACAGCTGCAATTTTGCTTTAATGCAAGGCCTGCGCTGCATTTAACATTGCAGGAGCCTGCAACGTTGTTCTAATGCGTTGCATTAATTGCATTTAACATTTGAGAGGTTTTGCAAAATTATTGCAATTAATTTTATTGCATTTAACATCCCAGGGGGTTGTAATATTGCTTTAATGCAACGCCAGCGCTGCATTTAACAATGCAGCAGCCTGCAAAGTTATCCTAATACGATGCTTTAGTCGCATTTAACATTTGAGAGGTTTTGCAGGATTATTATTGCATTTCACATCGCAGGGTGTTGCAATATTTCTTTAATGCAAGGCGATCACTGCATTTAACATTGCAGCAGCCAGAAAAGTCATCCTAATGCGATGCATTTGTTGCATTTAACATTTGAGAGGTTTTGCAAAATTATTGCAATTAATTTAATGCATATAACATCCATGGGGGGTCGCTAGATGACTTTAATGCAAGGCCATCACTGCATTTAGCATTGCAGTAGCCTGCAAAGTTATCCTAAAACGATGCATTAGTCACGTTTAACATTTGAGAGGTTTTGCAGGATTATTATTGCATTTCACATCGCAGGGTGTTGCAATATTTCTTTAATGCAAGGCAATCACTGCATTTAACATTGCAGCAGCCAGAAAAGTCATCCTAATGCGATGCATTTGTTGCATTTAACATTTGAGAGGTTTTGCAAAATTATTGCAATTAATTTAATGCATATAACATCCATGGGGGGTCGCTAGATGACTTGAATGCAAGGCCATCACTGCATTTAACATTGCAGTAGCCTGCAAAGTTATCCTAATACGATGCATTAGTCACGTTTAACATTTGAGAGGTTTTGCAGGATTATTATTGCATTTCACATCGCAGGGTGTTGCAATATTTCTTTAATGCAAGGCGATCACTGCATTTAACATTGCAGCAGCCTGAAAAGTCATCCTAATGCGATGCCGGGGGTAGTAAATACAATAATAATACAATAGTAATAATAATTTATATTATTAATAATAATAAGAATTAATCAAAGATTGATTGATCGATCGGTGGGTGGGTGGATGGATGTCAGGGGGAACCGTACACCAATAAAGATTTTAATGGTACCATGCATTAGTTGCATTGAACATTTGAGAGATTTTGCATGATTATTACAATGATTTTAATGCGTTTAATACCCCAGAACAGCTGCAATTTTGCTTTAATGCAAGGCCTGCGCTGCATTTAACATTGCAGGAGCCTGCAAAGTTGTTCTAATGCGTTGCATTAATTGCATTTAACATTTGAGAGGTTTTGCAAAATTATTGCAATTAATTTTATTGCATTTAACATCCCAGGGGGTTGCAATATTGCTTTAATGCAACGCCAGCGCTGCATTTAACAATGCAGCAGCCTGCAAAGTTATCCTAATACGATGCTTTAGTCGCATTTAACATTTGAGAGGTTTTGCAGGATTATTATTGCATTTCACATCGGAGGGTGTTGCAATATTTCTTTAATGCAAGGCGATCACTGCATTTAACATTGCAGCAGCCAGAAAAGTCATCCTAATGCGATGCATTTGTTGCATTTAACATTTGAGAGGTTTTGCAAAATTATTGCAATTAATTTAATGCATATAACATCCATGGGGGGTCGCCAGATGACTTTAATGCAAGGCCATCACTGCATTTAGCATTGCAGTAGCCTGCAAAGTTATCCTAAAACGATGCATTAGTCACGTTTAACATTTGAGAGGTTTTGCAGGATTATTATTGCATTTCACATCGCAGGGTGTTGCAATATTTCTTTAATGCAAGGCAATCACTGCATTTAACATTGCAGCAGCCAGAAAAGTCATCCTAATGCGATGCATTTGTTGCATTTAACATTTGAGAGGTTTTGCAAAATTATTGCAATTAATTTAATGCATATAACATCCATGGGGGGTCGCTAGATGACTTGAATGCAAGGCCATCACTGCATTTAACATTGCAGTAGCCTGCAAAGTTATCCTAATACGATGCATTAGTCACGTTTAACATTTGAGAGGTTTTGCAGGATTATTATTGCATTTCACATCGCAGGGTGTTGCAATATTTCTTTAATGCAAGGCGATCACTGCATTTAACATTGCAGCAGCCTGAAAAGTTATCCTAATGCGATGCCGGGGGTAGTAAATACAATAATAATACAATAGTAATAATAATTTATATTATTAATAATAATAAGAATTAATCAAAGATTGATTGATCGATCGGTGGGTGGGTGGATGGATGTCAGGGGGAACCGTACACCAATAAAGATTTTAATGGTACCATGCATTAGTTGCATTGAACATTTGAGAGATTTTGCATGATTATTACAATGATTTTAATGCGTTTAATACCCCCAGAACAGCTGCAAGTTTGCTTTAATGCAAGGCCTGCGCTGCATTTAACATTGCAGGAGCCTGCAAAGTTGTTCTAATGCGTTGCATTAATTGCATTTAACATTTGAGAGGTTTTGCAAAATTATTGCAATTAATTTTATTGCATTTAACATCCCAGGGGGTTGTAATATTGCTTTAATGCAACGCCAGCGCTGCATTTAACAATGCAGCAGCCTGCAAAGTTATCCTAATACGATGCTTTAGTCGCATTTAACATTTGAGAGGTTTTGCAGGATTATTATTGCATTTCACATCGCAGGGTGTTGCAATATTTCTTTAATGCAAGGCGATCACTGCATTTAACATTGCAGCAGCCAGAAAAGTCATCCTCATGCGATGCATTTGTAGCATTTAACATTTGAGAGGTTTTGCAAAATTATTGCAATTAATTTAATGCATATAACATCCATGGGGGGTCGCTAGATGACTTTAATGCAAGGCCATCACTGCATTTAACATTGCAGTAGCCTGCAAAGTTATCCTAATACGATGCATTAGTCACGTTTAAGATTTGAGAGGTTTTGCAGGATTATTATTGCATTTCACATCGCGGGGTGTTGCAATATTTCTTTAATGCAAGGCAATCACTGCATTTAACATTGCAGCAGCCAGAAAAGTCATCCTAATGAGATGCATTTGTTGCATTTAACATTTGAGAGGTTTTGCAAAATTATTGCAATTAATTTAATGCATATAACATCCATGGGGGGTCGCTAGATGACTTGAATGCAAGGCCATCACTGCATTTAACATTGCAGTAGCCTGCAAAGTTATCCTAATACGATGCATTAGTCACGTTTAACATTTGAGAGGTTTTGCAGGATTATTATTGCATTTCACATCGCAGGGTGTTGCAATATTTCTTTAATGCAAGGCGATCACTGCATTTAACATTGCAGCAGCCTGAAAAGTCATCCTAATGCGATGCCGGGGGTAGTAAATACAATAATAATACAATAGTAATAATAATTTATATTATTAATAATAAGAAGAATTAATCAAAGATTGATTGATCGATCGGTGGGTGGGTGGATGGATGTCAGGGGGAACCGTACACCAATAAAGATTTTAATGGTACCATGCATTAGTTGCATTGAACATTTGAGAGATTTTGCATGATTATTACAATGATTTTAATGCGTTTAATACCCCCAGAACAGCTGCAATTTTGCTTTAATGCAAGGCCTGCGCTGCATTTAACATTGCAGGAGCCTGCAAAGTTGTTCTAATGCGTTGCATTAATTGCATTTAACATTTGAGAGGTTTTGCAAAATTATTGCAATTAATTTTATTGCATTTAACATCCCAGGGGGTTGTAATATTGCTTTAATGCAACGCCAGCGCTGCATTTAACAATGCAGCAGCCTGCAAAGTTATCCTAATACGATGCTTTAGTTGCATTTAACATTTGAGAGGTTTTGCAGGATTATTATTGCATTTCACATCGCAGGGTGTTGCAATATTTCTTTAATGCAAGGCGATCACTGCATTTAACATTGCAGCAGCCAGAAAAGTCATCCTAATGCGATGCATTTGTTGCATTTAACATTTGAGAGGTTTTGCAAAATTATTGCAATTAATTTAATGCATATAACATCCATGGGGGGTCGCTAGATGACTTTAATGCAAGGCCATCACTGCATTTAGCATTGCAGTAGCCTGCAAAGTTATCCTAAAACGATGCATTAGTCACGTTTAACATTTGAGAGGTTTTGCAGGATTATTATTGCATTTCACATCGCAGGGTGTTGCAATATTTCTTTAATGCAAGGCAATCACTGCATTTAACATTGCAGCAGCCAGAAAAGTCATCCTAATGCGATGCATTTGTTGCATTTAACATTTGAGAGGTTTTGCAAAATTATTGCAATTAATTTAATGCATATAACATCCATGGGGGGTCGCTAGATGACTTTAATGCAAGGCCATCACTGCATTTAACATTGCAGTAGCCTGCAAAGTTATCCTAATACGATGCATTAGTCACGTTTAACATTTGAGAGGTTTTGCAGGATTATTATTGCATTTCACATCGCAGGGTGTTGCAATATTTCTTTAATGCAAGGCGATCACTGCATTTAACATTGCAGCAGCCTGAAAAGTCATCCTAATGCGATGCCGGGGGTAGTAAATACAATAATAATACAATAGTAATAATAATTTATATTATTAATAATAATAAGAATTAATCAAAGATTGATTGATCGATCGGTGGGTGGGTGGATGGATGTCAGGAATTTGAGAGATTTTGCATGATTATTACAATGATTTTAATGCGTTTAATACCCCAGGACAGCTGCAATTTTGCTTTAATGCAAGGCCTGTGCTGCATTTAACATTGCAGGAGCCTAATTGCATTTAACATTTGAGAGGATTTGCAAAATTATTGCAATTAATTTTATTGCATTTAACATCCCAGGGGGTTGCAATATTGCTTTAATGCAACGCCAGCGCTGCATTTAACAATGCAGCAGCCTGCAAAGTTATCCTAATACGATGCATTAGTCGCATTTAACATTTGAGAGGTTTTGCAGGATTATTATTATTGCATTTCACATCGCAGGGTGTTGCAATATTTCTTTAATGCAAGGAGATCACTGCATTTAACATTGCACCAGCCTGAAAAGTCATCCTAATGCGATGCATTTGTTGCATTTAACATTTGAGAGGTTTTGCCAAATTATTGCAATTAATTTAATGCATTTAACACCCACTGTGGGTCGCGAGATGACTTTAATGCAAGGCCATCACTGCATTTAACATTGCAGCAGCCTGCAAAGTTATCCTAATACGATGCATTAGTCCCGTTTAACATTTGAGAGGTTTTGCAGGATTATTATTGCATTTCACATCGCAGGGTGTTGCAATATTTCTTTAATGCAAGGCGATCACTGCATTTAACATTGCAGCAGCCAGAAAAGTCATCCTAATGCGATGCATTTGTAGCATTTAACATTTGAGAGGTTTTGCAAAATTATTTCAATTAATTTAATGCATATAACATCCATGGGGGGTCGCTAGATGACTTTAATGCAAGGCCATCACTGCATTTAACATTGCAGTAGCCTGCAAAGTTATCCTAATACGATGCATTAGTCACGTTTAACATTTGAGAGGTTTTGCAGGATTATTATTGCATTTCACATCGCAGGGTGTTGCAATATTTCTTTAATGCAAGGCGATCACTGCATTTAACATTGCAGCAGCCAGAAAAGCCATCCTAATGCGATGCATTTGTTGCATTTAACATTTGAGAGGTTTTGCAAAATTATTGCAATTAATTTAATGCATATAACATCCATGGGGGGTCGCTAGATGACTTTAATGCAAGGCCATCACTGCATTTAACATTGCAGTAGCCTGCAAAGTTATCCTAATACGATGCATTAGTCACGTTTAACATTTGAGAGGTTTTGCAGGATTATTATTGCATTTCACATCGCAGGGTTTTGCGATATTTCTTTAATGCAAGGCGATCACTGCATTTAACATTGCAGCAGCCTGAAAAGTCATCCTAATGCGATGCCGGGGGTAGTAAATACAATAATAATACTATAGTAATAATAATTTATATTATTAATAATAAGAATAAATCAAAGATTGATTGATTGATCGATCGGTGGGTGGGTGGATGGATGTCAGGAATTTGAGAGATTTTGCATGATTATTACAATGATTTTAATGCATTTAATACCCCAGGACAGCTGCAATTTTGCTTTAATGCAAGGCCTGCGCTGCATTTAACATTGCAGGAGCCTAATTGCATTTAACATTTGAGAGGATTTGCAAAATTATTGCAATTAATTTTATTGCATTTAACATCCCAGGGGGTTGCAATATTGCTTTAATGCAACGCCAGCGCTGCATTTAACAATGCAACAGCCTGCAAAGTTATCCTAATACGATGCATTAGTCGCATTTAACATTTGAGAGGTTTTGCAGGATTATTATTATTGCATTTCACATCGCAGGGTGTTGCAATATTTCTTTAATGCAAGGCGATCACTGCATTTAACATTGCAGCAGCCTGAAAAGTCATCCTAATGCGATGCATTTGTTGCATTTAACATTTGAGAGGTTTTGCAAAATTATTGCAATTAATTTAATGCATTTAACACCCACTGTGGGTCGCTAGATGACTTTAATGCAAGGCCATCACTGCATTTAACATTGCAGCAGCCTGCAAAGTTATCCTAATACGATGCATTAGTCCCGTTTAACATTTGAGAGGTTTTGCAGGATTATTATTGCATTTCACAT
Organism: Rhinoraja longicauda; assembly: GCF_053455715.1. NCBI lineage: Eukaryota > Metazoa > Chordata > Chondrichthyes > Rajiformes > Arhynchobatidae > Rhinoraja > Rhinoraja longicauda. The sequence goes on from NW_027601470.1 coordinate 29,073, forward strand.
CGCAGGGTGTTGCAATATTTCTTTAATGCAAGGCAATCACTGCATTTAACATTGCAGCAGCCTGAAAAGTCATCCTAATGCGATGCATTTGTTGCATTTAACATTTGAGAGGTTTTGCAAAATTATTGCAATTAATTTAATGCATTTAACACCCACTGTGGGTCGCTAGATGACTTTAATACAAGGCCATCACTGCATTTAACATTGCAGCAGCCTGCAAAGTTATCCTAATACGATGCTTTAGTCGCATTTAACATTTGAGAGGTTTTGCAGGATTATTATTGCATTTCACATCGGAGGGTGTTGCAATATTTCTTTAATGCAAGGCGATCACTGCATTTAACATTGCAGCAGCCAGAAAAGTCATCCTAATGCGATGCATTTGTTGCATTTAACATTTGAGAGGTTTTGCAAAATTATTGCAATTAATTTAATGCATATAACATCCATGGGGGGTCGCTAGATGACTTTAATGCAAGGCCATCACTGCATTTAGCATTGCAGTAGCCTGCAAAGTTATCCTAAAACGATGCATTAGTCACGTTTAACATTTGAGAGGTTTTGCAGGATTATTATTGCATTTCACATCGCAGGGTGTTGCAATATTTCTTTAATGCAAGGCGATCACTGCATTTAACATTGCAGCAGCCTGAAAAGTCATCCTAATGCGATGCCGGGGGTAGTAAATACAATAATAATACAATAGTAATAATAATTTATATTATTAATAATAATAAGAATTAATCAAAGATTGATTGATCGATCGGTGGGTGGGTGGATGGATGTCAGGGGGAACCGTACACCAATAAAGATTTTAATGGTACCATGCATTAGTTGCATTGAACATTTGAGAGATTTTGCATGATTATTACAATGATTTTAATGCGTTTAATACCCCCAGAACAGCTGCAATTTTGCTTTAATGCAAGGCCTGCGCTGCATTTAACATTGCAGGAGCCTGCAAAGTTGTTCTAATGCGTTGCATTAATTGCATTTAACATTTGAGAGGTTTTGCAAAATTATTGCAATTAATTTTATTGCATTTAACATCCCAGGGGGTTGTAATATTGCTTTAATGCAACGCCAGCGCTGCATTTAACAATGCAGCAGCCTGCAAAGTTATCCTAATACGATGCTTTAGTCGCATTTAACATTTGAGAGGTTTTGCAGGATTATTATTGCATTTCACATCGCAGGGTGTTGCAATATTTCTTTAATGCAAGGCGATCACTGCATTTAACATTGCAGCAGCCAGAAAAGTCATCCTAATGCGATGCATTTGTAGCATTTAACATTTGAGAGGTTTTGCAAAATTATTGCAATTAATTTAATGCATATAACATCCATGGGGGGTCGCTAGATGACTTTAATGCAAGGCCATCACTGCATTTAACATTGCAGTAGCCTGCAAAGTTATCCTAATACGATGCATTAGTCACGTTTAAGATTTGAGAGGTTTTGCAGGATTATTATTGCATTTCACATCGCAGGGTGTTGCAATATTTCTTTAATGCAAGGCGATCACTGCATTTAACATTGCAGCAGCCAGAAAAGTCATCCTAATGCGATGCATTTGTTGCATTTAACATTTGAGAGGTTTTGCAAAATTATTGCAATTAATTTAATGCATATAACATCCATTGGGGGGTCGCTAGATGACTTTAATGCAAGGCCATCACTGCATTTAACATTGCAGTAGCCTGCAAAGTTATCCTAATACGATGCATTAGTCACGTTTAACATTTGAGAGGTTTTGCAGGATTATTATTGCATTTCACATCGCAGGGTGTTGCAATATTTCTTTAATGCAAGGCGATCACTGCATTTAACATTGCAGCAGCCTGAAAAGTCATCCTAATGCGATGCCGGGGGTAGTAAATACAATAATAATACAATAGTAATAATAATTTATATTATTAATAATAATAAGAATTAATCAAAGATTGATTGATCGATTGGTGGGTGGGTGGATGGATGTCAGGGGGAACCGTACACCAATAAAGATTTTAATGGTACCATGCATTAGTTGCATTGAACATTTGAGAGATTTTGCATGATTATTACAATGATTTTAATGCGTTTAATACCCCCAGAACAGCTGCAATTTTGCTTTAATGCAAGGGCTGTGCTGCATTTAACATTGCAGGAGCCTGCAAAGTTGTTCTAATGCGTTGCATTAATTGCATTTAACATTTGAGAGGTTTTGCAAAATTATTGCAATTAATTTTATTGCATTTAACATCCCAGGGGTTGCAATATTGCTTTAATGCAACGCCAGCGCGGCATTTAACAATGCAGCAGCCTGCAAAGTTATCCTAATATGATGCTTTAGTCGCATTTAACATTTGAGAGGTTTTGCAGGATTATTATTGCATTTCACATCGCAGGGTGTTGCAATATTTCTTTAATGCAAGGCGATCACTGCATTTAACATTGCAGCAGCCAGAAAAGTCATCCTAATGCGATGCATTTGTAGCATTTAACATTTGAGAGGTTTTGCAAAATTATTTCAATTAATTTAATGCATATAACATCCATGGGGGGTCGCTAGATGACTTTAATGCAACGCCATCACTGCATTTAACATTGCAGTAGCCTGCAAAGTTATCCTAATACGATGCATTAGTCACGTTTAACATTTGAGAGGTTTTGCAGGATTATTATTGCATTTCACATCGCAGGGTGTTGCAATATTTCTTTAATGCAAGGCGATCACTGCATTTAACATTGCAGCAGCCAGAAAAGCCATCCTAATGCGATGCATTTGTTGCATTTAACATTTGAGAGGTTTTGCAAAATTATTGCAATTAATTTAATGCATATAACATCCATGGGGGGTCGCTAGATGACTTTAATGCAAGGCCATCACTGCATTTAACATTGCAGTAGCCTGCAAAGTTATCCTAATACGATGCATTAGTCACGTTTAACATTTGAGAGGTTTTGCAGGATTATTATTGCATTTCACATCGCAGGGTGTTGCGATATTTCTTTAATGCAAGGCGATCACTGCATTTAACATTGCAGCAGCCTGAAAAGTCATCCTAATGCGATGCCGGGGGTAGTAAATACAATAATAATACTATAGTAATAATAATTTATATTATTAATAATAAGAATAAATCAAAGATTGATTGATCGATCGGTGGGTGGGTGGATGGATGTCAGGAATTTGAGAGATTTTGCATGATTATTACAATGATTTTAATGCGTTTAATACCCCAGGACAGCTGCAATTTTGCTTTAATGCAAGGCCTGCGCTGCATTTAACATTGCAGGAGCCTAATTGCATTTAACATTTGAGAGGATTTGCAAAATTATTGCAATTAATTTTATTGCATTTAACATCCCAGGGGGTTGCAATATTGCTTTAATGCAACGCCAGCGCTGCATTTAACAATGCAGCAGCCTGCAAAGTTATCCTAATACGATGCATTAGTCGCATTTAACATTTGAGAGGTTTTGCAGGATTATTATTATTGCATTTCACATCGCAGGGTGTTGCAATATTTCTTTAATGCAAGGAGATCACTGCATTTAACATTGCACCAGCCTGAAAATTCATCCTAATGCGATGCATTTGTTGCATTTAACATTTGAGAGGTTTTGCAAAATTATTGCAATTAATTTAATGCATTTAACACACACTGTGGGTCGCGAGATGACTTTAATGCAAGGCCATCACTGCATTTAACATTGCACCAGCCTGCAAAGTTATCCTAATACGATGCATTAGTCCCGTTTAACATTTGAGAGGTTTTGCAGGATTATTATTGCATTTCACATCGCAGGGTGTTGCAATATTTCTTTAATGCAAGGCGATCACTGCATTTAACATTGCAGCAGCCTGAAAAGTCATCCTAATGCGATGCCGGGGGTAGTAAATACAATAATAATACAATAGTAATAATAATTTATATTATTAATAATAATAAGAATTAATCAAAGATTGATTGATCGATCGGTGGGTGGGTGGATGGATGTCAGGGGGAACCGTACACCAATAAAGATTTTAATGGTACCATGCATTAGTTGCATTGAACATTTGAGAGATTTTGCATGATTATTACAATGATTTTAATGCGTTTAATACCCCCAGAACAGCTGCAATTTTGCTTTAATGCAAGGGCTGTGCTGCATTTAACATTGCAGGAGCCTGCAAAGTTGTTCTAATGCGTTGCATTAATTGCATTTAACATTTGAGAGGTTTTGCAAAATTATTGCAATTAATTTTATTGCATTTAACATCCCAGGGGTTGCAATATTGCTTTAATGCAACGCCAGCGCTGCATTTAACAATGCAGCAGCCTGCAAAGTTATCCTAATATGATGCTTTAGTCGCATTTAACATTTGAGAGGTTTTGCAGGATTATTATTGCATTTCACATCGCAGGGTGTTGCAATATTTCTTTAATGCAAGGCGATCACTGCATTTAACATTGCAGCAGCCAGAAAAGTCATCCTAATGCGATGCATTTGTAGCATTTAACATTTGAGAGGTTTTGCAAAATTATTTCAATTAATTTAATGCATATAACATCCATGGGGGGTCGCTAGATGACTTTAATGCAAGGCCATCACTGCATTTAACATTGCAGTAGCCTGCAAAGTTATCCTAATACGATGCATTAGTCACGTTTAACATTTGAGAGGTTTTGCAGGATTATTATTGCATTTCACATCGCAGGGTGTTGCAATATTTCTTTAATGCAAGGCGATCACTGCATTTAACATTGCAGCAGCCAGAAAAGCCATCCTAATGCGATGCATTTGTTGCATTTAACATTTGAGAGGTTTTGCAAAATTATTGCAATTAATTTAATGCATATAACATCCATGGGGGGTCGCTAGATGACTTTAATGCAAGGTCATCACTGCATTTAACATTGCAGTAGCCTGCAAAGTTATCCTAATACGATGCATTAGTCACGTTTAACATTTGAGAGGTTTTGCAGGATTATTATTGCATTTCACATCGCAGGGTGTTGCGATATTTCTTTAATGCAAGGCGATCACTGCATTTAACATTGCAGCAGCCTGAAAAGTCATCCTAATGCGATGCCGGGGGTAGTAAATACAATAATAATACTATAGTAATAATAATTTATATTATTAATAATAAGAATAAATCAAAGATTGATTGATCGATCGGTGGGTGGGTGGATGGATGTCAGGAATTTGAGAGATTTTGCATGATTATTACAATGATTTTAATGCGTTTAATACCCCAGGACAGCTGCAATTTTGCTTTAATGCAAGGCCTGCGCTGCATTTAACATTGCAGGAGCCTAATTGCATTTAACATTTGAGAGGATTTGCAAAATTATTGCAATTAATTTTATTGCATTTAACATCCCAGGGGGTTGCAATATTGCTTTAATGCAACGCCAGCGCTGCATTTAACAATGCAGCAGCCTGCAAAGTTATCCTAATACGATGCATTAGTCGCATTTAACATTTGAGAGGTTTTGCAGGATTATTATTATTGCATTTCACATCGCAGGGTGTTGCAATATTTCTTTAATGCAAGGAGATCACTGCATTTAACATTGCACCAGCCTGAAAAGTCATCCTAATGCGATGCATTTGTTGCATTTAACATTTGAGAGGTTTTGCAAAATTATTGCAATTAATTTAATGCATTTAACACCCACTGTGGGTCGCGAGATGACTTTAATGCAAGGCCATCACTGCATTTAACATTGCAGCAGCCTGCAAAGTTATCCTAATACGATGCATTAGTCCCGTTTAACATTTGAGAGGTTTTGCAGGATTATTATTGCATTTCACATCGCAGGGTGTTGCAATATTTCTTTAATGCAAGGCGATCACTGCATTTAACATTGCAGCAGCCAGAAAAGTCATCCTAATGCGATGCATTTGTAGCATTTAACATTTGAGAGGTTTTGCAAAATTATTTCAATTAATTTAATGCATATAACATCCATGGGGGGTCGCTAGATGACTTTAATGCAAGGCCATCACTGCATTTAACATTGCAGTGGCCTGCAAAGTTATCCTAATACGATGCATTAGTCACGTTTAACATTTGAGAGGTTTTGCAGGATTATTATTGCATTTCACATCGCAGGGTGTTGCAATATTTCTTTAATGCAAGGCGATCACTGCATTTAACATTGCAGCAGCCAGAAAAGCCATCCTAATGCGATGCATTTGTTGCATTTAACATTTGAGAGGTTTTGCAAAATTATTGCAATTAATTTAATGCATATAACATCCATGGGGGGTCGCTAGATGACTTTAATGCAAGGCCATCACTGCATTTAACATTGCAGTAGCCTGCAAAGTTATCCTAATACGATGCATTAGTCACGTTTAACATTTGAGAGGTTTTGCAGGATTATTATTGCATTTCACATCGCAGGGTGTTGCGATATTTCTTTAATGCAAGGCGATCACTGCATTTAACATTGCAGCAGCCTGAAAAGTCATCCTAATGCGATGCCGGGGGTAGTAAATACAATAATAATACTATAGTAATAATAATTTATATTATTAATAATAAGAATAAATCAAAGATTGATTGATTGATCGATCGGTGGGTGGGTGGATGGATGTCAGGAATTTGAGAGATTTTGCATGATTATTACAATGATTTTAATGCATTTAATACCCCAGGACAGCTGCAATTTTGCTTTAATGCAAGGCCTGCGCTGCATTTAACATTGCAGGAGCCTAATTGCATTTAACATTTGAGAGGATTTGCAAAATTATTGCAATTAATTTTATTGCATTTAACATCCCAGGGGGTTGCAATATTGCTTTAATGCAACGCCAGCGCTGCATTTAACAATGCAACAGCCTGCAAAGTTATCCTAATACGATGCATTAGTCGCATTTAACATTTGAGAGGTTTTGCAGGATTATTATTATTGCATTTCACATCGCAGGGTGTTGCAATATTTCTTTAATGCAAGGCGATCACTGCATTTAACATTGCAGCAGCCTGAAAAGTCATCCTAATGCGATGCATTTGTTGCATTTAACATTTGAGAGGTTTTGCAAAATTATTGCAATTAATTTAATGCATTTAACACCCACTGTGGGTCGCTAGATGACTTTAATGCAAGGCCATCACTGCATTTAACATTGCAGCAGCCTGCAAAGTTATCCTAATACGATGCATTAGTCCCGTTTAACATTTGAGAGGTTTTGCAGGATTATTATTGCATTTCACATCGCAGGGTGTTGCAATATTTCTTTAATGCAAGGCGATCACTGCATTTAACATTGCAGCAGCCTGAAAAGTCATCCTAATGCGATGCATTTGTTGCATTTAACATTTGAGAGGTTTTGCAAAATTATTGCAATTAATTTAATGCATTTAACACCCACTGTGGGTCGCTAGATGACTTTAATACAAGGCCATCACTGCATTTAACATTGCAGCAGCCTGCAAAGTTATCCTAATACGATGCTCTGGTCGCATTTAACATTTGAGAGGTTTTGCAGGATTATTATTGCATTTCACATCGGAGGGTGTTGCAATATTTCTTTAATGCAAGGCGATCACTGCATTTAACATTGCAGCAGCCAGAAAAGTCATCCTAATGCGATGCATTTGTTGCATTTAACATTTGAGAGGTTTTGCAAAATTATTGCAATTAATTTAATGCATATAACATCCATGGGGGGTCGCTAGATGACTTTAATGCAAGGCCATCACTGCATTTAGCATTGCAGTAGCCTGCAAAGTTATCCTAAAACGATGCATTAGTCACGTTTAACATTTGAGAGGTTTTGCAGGATTATTATTGCATTTCACATCGCAGGGTGTTGCAATATTTCTTTAATGCAAGGCGATCACTGCATTTAACATTGCAGCAGCCTGAAAAGTCATCCTAATGCGATGCCGGGGGTAGTAAATACAATAATAATACAATAGTAATAATAATTTATATTATTAATAATAATAAGAATTAATCAAAGATTGATTGATCGATCGGTGGGTGGGTGGATGGATGTCAGGGGGAACCGTACACCAATAAAGATTTTAATGGTACCATGCATTAGTTGCATTGAACATTTGAGAGATTTTCCATGATTATTACAATGATTTTAATGCGTTTAATACCCCCAGAACAGCTGCAATTTTGCTTTAATGCAAGGCCTGCGCTGCATTTAACATTGCAGGAGCCTGCAAAGTTGTTCTAATGCGTTGCATTAATTGCATTTAACATTTGAGAGGTTTTGCAAAATTATTGCAATTAATTTTATTGCATTTAACATCCCAGGGGTTGTAATATTGCTTTAATGCAACGCCAGCGCTGCATTTAACAATGCAGCAGCCTGCAAAGTTATCCTAATACGATGCTTTAGTCGCATTTAACATTTGAGAGGTTTTGCAGGATTATTATTGCATTTCACATCGCAGGGTGTTGCAATATTTCTTTAATGCAAGGCGATCACTGCATTTAACATTGCAGCAGCCAGAAAAGTCATCCTAATGCGATGCATTTGTAGCATTTAACATTTGAGAGGTTTTGCAAAATTATTGCAATTAATTTAATGCATATAACATCCATGGGGGGTCGCTAGATGACTTTAATGCAAGGCCATCACTGCATTTAACATTGCAGTAGCCTGCAAAGTTATCCTAATACGATGCATTAGTCACGTTTAAGATTTGAGAGGTTTTGCAGGATTATTATTGCATTTCACATCGCAGGGTGTTGCAATATTTCTTTAATGCAAGGCGATCACTGCATTTAACATTGCAGCAGCCAGAAAAGTCATCCTAATGCGATGCATTTGTTGCATTTAACATTTGAGAGGTTTTGCAAAATTATTGCAATTAATTTAATGCATATAACATCCATTGGGGGGTCGCTAGATGACTTTAATGCAAGGCCATCACTGCATTTAACATTGCAGTAGCCTGCAAAGTTATCCTAATACGATGCATTAGTCACGTTTAACATTTGAGAGGTTTTGCAGGATTATTATTGCATTTCACATCGCAGGGTGTTGCAATATTTCTTTAATGCAAGGCGATCACTGCATTTAACATTGCAGCAGCCTGAAAAGTCATCCTAATGCGATGCCGGGGGTAGTAAATACAATAATAATACAATAGTAATAATAATTTATATTATTAATAATAATAAGAATTAATCAAAGATTGATTGATCGGTGGGTGGGTGGATGGATGTCAGGGGGAACCGTACACCAATAAAGATTTTAATGGTACCATGCATTAGTTGCATTGAACATTTGAGAGATTTTGCATGATTATTACAATGATTTTAATGCGTTTAATACCCCCAGAACAGCTGCAATTTTGCTTTAATGCAAGGGCTGTGCTGCATTTAACATTGCAGGAGCCTGCAAAGTTGTTCTAATGCGTTGCATTAATTGCATTTAACATTTGAGAGGTTTTGCAAAATTATTGCAATTAATTTTATTGCATTTAACATCCCGGGGGTTGCAATATTGCTTTAATGCAACGCCAGCGCTGCATTTAACAATGCAGCAGCCTGCAAAGTTATCCTAATATGATGCTTTAGTCGCATTTAACATTTGAGAGGTTTTGCAGGATTATTATTGCATTTCACATCGCAGGGTGTTGCAATATTTCTTTAATGCAAGGCGATCACTGCATTTAACATTGCAGCAGCCAGAAAAGTCATCCTAATGCGATGCATTTGTAGCATTTAACATTTGAGAGGTTTTGCAAAATTATTTCAATTAATTTAATGCATATAACATCCATGGGGGGTCGCTAGATGACTTTAATGCAAGGCCATCACTGCATTTAACATTGCAGTAGCCTGCAAAGTTATCCTAATACGATGCATTAGTCACGTTTAACATTTGAGAGGTTTTGCAGGATTATTATTGCATTTCACATCGCAGGGTGTTGCAATATTTCTTTAATGCAAGGCGATCACTGCATTTAACATTGCAGCAGCCAGAAAAGCCATCCTAATGCGATGCATTTGTTGCATTTAACATTTGAGAGGTTTTGCAAAATTATTGAAATTAATTTAATGCATATAACATCCATGGGGGGTCGCTAGATGACTTTAATGCAAGGCCATCACTGCATTTAACATTGCAGTAGCCTGCAAAGTTATCCTAATACGATGCATTAGTCACGTTTAACATTTGAGAGGTTTTGCAGGATTATTATTGCATTTCACATCGCAGGGTGTTGCGATATTTCTTTAATGCAAGGCGATCACTGCATTTAACATTGCAGCAGCCTGAAAAGTCATCCTAATGCGATGCCGGGGGTAGTAAATACAATAATAATACTATAGTAATAATAATTTATATTATTAATAATAAGAATAAATCAAAGATTGATTGATCGATCGGTGGGTGGGTGGATGGATGTCAGGAATTTGAGAGATTTTGCATGATTATTACAATGATTTTAATGCGTTTAATACCCCAGGACAGCTGCAATTTTGCTTTAATGCAAGGCCTGCGCTGCATTTAACATTGCAGGAGCCTAATTGCATTTAACATTTGAGAGGATTTGCAAAATTATTGCAATTAATTTTATTGCATTTAACATCCCAGGGGGTTGCAATATTGCTTTAATGCAACGCCAGCGCTGCATTTAACAATGCAGCAGCCTGCAAAGTTATCCTAATACGATGCATTAGTCGCATTTAACATTTGAGAGGTTTTGCAGGATTATTATTATTGCATTTCACATCGCAGGGTGTTGCAATATTTCTTTAATGCAAGGAGATCACTGCATTTAACATTGCACCAGCCTGAAAATTCATCCTAATGCGATGCATTTGTTGCATTTAACATTTGAGAGGTTTTGCAAAATTATTGCAATTAATTTAATGCATTTAACACCCACTGTGGGTCGCGAGATGACTTTAATGCAAGGCCATCACTGCATTTAACATTGCAGCAGCCTGCAAAGTTATCCTAATACGATGCATTAGTCCCGTTTAACATTTGAGAGGTTTTGCAGGATTATTATTGCATTTCACATCGCAGGGTGTTGCAATATTTCTTTAATGCAAGGCGATCACTGCATTTAACATTGCAGCAGCCTGAAAAGTCATCCTAATGCGATGCCGGGGGTAGTAAATACAATAATAATACAATAGTAATAATAATTTATATTATTAATAATAATAAGAATTAATCAAAGATTGATTGATCGATCGGTGGGTGGGTGGATGGATGTCAGGGGGAACCGTACACCAATAAAGATTTTAATGGTACCATGCATTAGTTGCATTGAACATTTGAGAGATTTTGCATGATTATTACAATGATTTTAATGCGTTTAATACCCCCAGAACAGCTGCAATTTTGCTTTAATGCAAGGCCTGCGCTGCATTTAACATTGCAGGAGCCTGCAAAGTTGTTCTAATGCGTTGCATTAATTGCATTTAACATTTGAGAGGTTTTGCAAAATTATTGCAATTAATTTTATTGCATTTAACATCCCAGGGGGTTGTAATATTGCTTTAATGCAACGCCAGCGCTGCATTTAACAATGCAGCAGCCTGCAAAGTTATCCTAATACGATGCTTTAGTCGCATTTAACATTTGAGAGGTTTTGCAGGATTATTATTGCATTTCACATCGCAGGGTGTTGCAATATTTCTTTAATGCAAGGCGATCACTGCATTTAACATTGCAGCAGCCAGAAAAGTCATCCTAATGCGATGCATTTGTAGCATTTAACATTTGAGAGGTTTTGCAAAATTATTGCAATTAATTTAATGCATATAACATCCATGGGGGGTCGCTAGATGACTTTAATGCAAGGCCATCACTGCATTTAACATTGCAGTAGCCTGCAAAGTTATCCTAATACGATGCATTAGTCACGTTTAAGATTTGAGAGGTTTTGCAGGATTATTATTGCATTTCACATCGCAGGGTGTTGCAATATTTCTTTAATGCAAGGCGATCACTGCATTTAACATTGCAGCAGCCAGAAAAGTCATCCTAATGCGATGCATTTGTTGCATTTAACATTTGAGAGGTTTTGCAAAATTATTGCAATTAATTTAATGCATATAACATCCATTGGGGGGTCGCTAGATGACTTTAATGCAAGGCCATCACTGCATTTAACATTGCAGTAGCCTGCAAAGTTATCCTAATACGATGCATTAGTCACGTTTAACATTTGAGAGGTTTTGCAGGATTATTATTGCATTTCACATCGCAGGGTGTTGCAATATTTCTTTAATGCAAGGCGATCACTGCATTTAACATTGCAGCAGCCAGAAAAGTCATCCTAATGCGATGCATTTGTAGCATTTAACATTTGAGAGGTTTTGCAAAATTATTTCAATTAATTTAATGCATATAACATCCATGGGGGGTCGCTAGATGACTTTAATGCAAGGCCATCACTGCATTTAACATTGCAGTAGCCTGCAAAGTTATCCTAATACGATGCATTAGTCACGTTTAACATTTGAGAGGTTTTGCAGGATTATTATTGCATTTCACATCGCAGGGTGTTGCAATATTTCTTTAATGCAAGGCGATCACTGCATTTAACATTGCAGCAGCCAGAAAAGACATCCTAATGCGATGCATTTGTTGCATTTAACATTTGAGAGGTTTTGCAAAATTATTGCAATTAATTTAATGCATATAACATCCATGGGGGGTCGCTAGATGACTTTAATGCAAGGCCATCACTGCATTTAACATTGCAGTAGCCTGCAAAGTTATCCTAATACGATGCATTAGTCACGTTTAACATTTGAGAGGTTTTGCAGGATTATTATTGCATTTCACATCGCAGGGTGTTGCGATATTTCTTTAATGCAAGGCGATCACTGCATTTAACATTGCAGCAGCCTGAAAAGTCATCCTAATGCGATGCCGGGGGTAGTAAATACAATAATAATACTATAGTAATAATAATTTATATTATTAATAATAAGAATAAATCAAAGATTGATTGATTGATCGATCGGTGGGTGGGTGGATGGATGTCAGGAATTTGAGAGATTTTGCATGATTATTACAATGATTTTAATGCGTTTAATACCCCAGGACAGCTGCAATTTTGCTTTAATGCAAGGCCTGCGCTGCATTTAACATTGCAGGAGCCTAATTGCATTTAACATTTGAGAGGATTTGCAAAATTATTGCAATTAATTTTATTGCATTTAACATCCCAGGGGGTTGCAATATTGCTTTAATGCAACGCCAGCGCTGCATTTAACAATGCAACAGCCTGCAAAGTTATCCTAATACGATGCATTAGTCGCATTTAACATTTGAGAGGTTTTGCAGGATTATTATTATTGCATTTCACATCGCAGGGTGTTGCAATATTTCTTTAATGCAAGGCGATCACTGCATTTAACATTGCAGCAGCCTGAAAAGTCATCCTAATGCGATGCATTTGTTGCATTTAACATTTGAGAGGTTTTGCAAAATTATTGCAATTAATTTAATGCATTTAACACCCACTGTGGGTCGCTAGATGACTTTAATGCAAGGCCATCACTGCATTTAACATTGCAGCAGCCTGCAAAGTTATCCTAATACGATGCATTAGTCCCGTTTAACATTTGAGAGGTTTTGCAGGATTATTATTGCATTTCACATCGCAGGGTGTTGCAATATTTCTTTAATGCAAGGCGATCACTGCATTTAACATTGCAGCAGCCTGAAAAGTCATCCTAATGCGATGCATTTGTTGCATTTAACATTTGAGAGGTTTTGCAAAATTATTGCAATTAATTTAATGCATTTAACACCCACTGTGGGTCGCTAGATGACTTTAATACAAGGCCATCACTGCATTTAACATTGCAGCAGCCTGCAAAGTTATCCTAATACGATGCTTTAGTCGCATTTAACATTTGAGAGGTTTTGCAGGATTATTATTGCATTTCACATCGGAGGGTGTTGCAATATTTCTTTAATGCAAGGCGATCACTGCATTTAACATTGCAGCAGCCAGAAAAGTCATCCTAATGCGATGCATTTGTTGCATTTAACATTTGAGAGGTTTTGCAAAATTATTGCAATTAATTTAATGCATATAACATCCATGGGGGGTCGCTAGATGACTTTAATGCAAGGCCATCACTGCATTTAGCATTGCAGTAGCCTGCAAAGTTATCCTAAAACGATGCATTAGTCACGTTTAACATTTGAGAGGTTTTGCAGGATTATTATTGCATTTCACATCGCAGGGTGTTGCAATATTTCTTTAATGCAAGGCGATCACTGCATTTAACATTGCAGCAGCCTGAAAAGTCATCCTAATGCGATGCCGGGGGTAGTAAATACAATAATAATACAATAGTAATAATAATTTATATTATTAATAATAATAAGAATTAATCAAAGATTGATTGATCGATCGGTGGGTGGGTGGATGGATGTCAGGGGGAACCGTACACCAATAAAGATTTTAATGGTACCATGCATTAGTTGCATTGAACATTTGAGAGATTTTGCATGATTATTACAATGATTTTAATGCGTTTAATACCCCCAGAACAGCTGCAATTTTGCTTTAATGCAAGGCCTGCGCTGCATTTAACATTGCAGGAGCCTGCAAAGTTGTTCTAATGCGTTGCATTAATTGCATTTAACATTTGAGAGGTTTTGCAAAATTATTGCAATTAATTTTATTGCATTTAACATCCCAGGGGTTGTAATATTGCTTTAATGCAACGCCAGCGCTGCATTTAACAATGCAGCAGCCTGCAAAGTTATCCTAATACGATGCTTTAGTCGCATTTAACATTTGAGAGGTTTTGCAGGATTATTATTGCATTTCACATCGCAGGGTGTTGCAATATTTCTTTAATGCAAGGCGTCACTGCATTTAACATTGCAGCAGCCAGAAAAGTCATCCTAATGCGATGCATTTGTAGCATTTAACATTTGAGAGGTTTTGCAAAATTATTGCAATTAATTTAATGCATATAACATCCATGGGGGGTCGCTAGATGACTTTAATGCAAGGCCATCACTGCATTTAACATTGCAGTAGCCTGCAAAGTTATCCTAATACGATGCATTAGTCACGTTTAAGATTTGAGAGGTTTTGCAGGATTATTATTGCATTTCACATCGCAGGGTGTTGCAATATTTCTTTAATGCAAGGCGATCACTGCATTTAACATTGCAGCAGCCAGAAAAGTCATCCTAATGCGATGCATTTGTTGCATTTAACATTTGAGAGGTTTTGCAAAATTATTGCAATTAATTTAATGCATATAACATCCATTGGGGGGTCGCTAGATGACTTTAATGCAAGGCCATCACTGCATTTAACATTGCAGTAGCCTGCAAAGTTATCCTAATACGATGCATTAGTCACGTTTAACATTTGAGAGGTTTTGCAGGATTATTATTGCATTTCACATCGCAGGGTGTTGCAATATTTCTTTAATGCAAGGCGATCACTGCATTTAACATTGCAGCAGCCTGAAAAGTCATCCTAATGCGATGCCGGGGGTAGTAAATACAATAATAATACAATAGTAATAATAATTTATATTATTAATAATAATAAGAATTAATCAAAGATTGATTGATCGGTGGGTGGGTGGATGGATGTCAGGGGGAACCGTACACCAATAAAGATTTTAATGGTACCATGCATTAGTTGCATTGAACATTTGAGAGATTTTGCATGATTATTACAATGATTTTAATGCGTTTAATACCCCCAGAACAGCTGCAATTTTGCTTTAATGCAAGGGCTGTGCTGCATTTAACATTGCAGGAGCCTGCAAAGTTGTTCTAATGCGTTGCATTAATTGCATTTAACATTTGAGAGGTTTTGCAAAATTATTGCAATTAATTTTATTGCATTTAACATCCCAGGGGTTGCAATATTGCTTTAATGCAACGCCAGCGCTGCATTTAACAATGCAGCAGCCTGCAAAGTTATCCTAATATGATGCTTTAGTCGCATTTAACATTTGAGAGGTTTTGCAGGATTATTATTGCATTTCACATCGCAGGGTGTTGCAATATTTCTTTAATGCAAGGCGATCACTGCATTTAACATTGCAGCAGCCAGAAAAGTCATCCTAATGCGATGCATTTGTAGCATTTAACATTTGAGAGGTTTTGCAAAATTATTTCAATTAATTTAATGCATATAACATCCATGGGGGGTCGCTAGATGACTTTAATGCAAGGCCATCACTGCATTTAACATTGCAGTAGCCTGCAAAGTTATCCTAATACGATGCATTAGTCACGTTTAACATTTGAGAGGTTTTGCAGGATTATTATTGCATTTCACATCGCAGGGTGTTGCAATATTTCTTTAATGCAAGGCGATCACTGCATTTAACATTGCAGCAGCCAGAAAAGCCATCCTAATGCGATGCATTTGTTGCATTTAACATTTGAGAGGTTTTGCAAAATTATTGCAATTAATTTAATGCATATAACATCCATGGGGGGTCGCTTGATGACTTTAATGCAAGGCCATCACTGCATTTAACATTGCAGTAGCCTGCAAAGTTATCCTAATACGATGCATTAGTCACGTTTAACATTTGAGAGGTTTTGCAGGATTATTATTGCATTTCACATCGCAGGGTGTTGCGATATTTCTTTAATGCAAGGCGATCACTGCATTTAACATTGCAGCAGCCTGAAAAGTCATCCTAATGCGATGCCGGGGGTAGTAAATACAATAATAATACTATAGTAATAATAATTTATATTATTAATAATAAGAATAAATCAAAGATTGATTGATCGATCGGTGGGTGGGTGGGTGGATGGATGTCAGGAATTTGAGAGATTTTGCATGATTATTACAATGATTTTAATGCATTTAATACCCCAGGACAGCTGCAATTTTGCTTTAATGCAAGGCCTGCGCTGCATTTAACATTGCAGGAGCCTAATTGCATTTAACATTTGAGAGGATTTGCAAAATTATTGCAATTAATTTTATTGCATTTAACATCCCAGGGGGTTGTAATATTGCTTTAATGCAACGCCAGCGCTGCATTTAACAATGCAGCAGCCTGCAAAGTTATCCTAATACGATGCTTTAGTCGCATTTAACATTTGAGAGGTTTTGCAGGATTATTATTGCATTTCACATCGCAGGGTGTTGCAATATTTCTTTAATGCAAGGCGATCACTGCATTTAACATTGCAGCAGCCAGAAAAGTCATCCTAATGCGATGCATTTGTAGCATTTAACATTTGAGAGGTTTTGCAAAATTATTGCAATTAATTTAATGCATATAACATCCATGGGGGGTCGCTAGATGACTTTAATGCAAGGCCATCACCGCATTTAACATTGCAGTAGCCTGCAAAGTTATCCTAATACGATGCATTAGTCACGTTTAAGATTTGAGAGGTTTTGCAGGATTATTATTGCATTTCACATCGCAGGGTGTTGCAATATTTCTTTAATGCAAGGCGATCACTGCATTTAACATTGCAGCAGCCAGAAAAGTCATCCTAATGCGATGCATTTGTTGCATTTAACATTTGAGAGGTTTTGCAAAATTATTGCAATTAATTTAATGCATATAACATCCATTGGGGGGTCGCTAGATGACTTTAATGCAAGGCCATCACTGCATTTAACATTGCAGTAGCCTGCAAAGTTATCCTAATACGATGCATTAGTCACGTTTAACATTTGAGAGGTTTTGCAGGATTATTATTGCATTTCACATCGCAGGGTGTTGCAATATTTCTTTAATGCAAGGCGATCACTGCATTTAACATTGCAGCAGCCTGAAAAGTCATCCTAATGCGATGCCGGGGGTATTAAATACAATAATAATACAATAGTAATAATAATTTATATTATTAATAATAATAAGAATTAATCAAAGATTGATTGATCGATCGGTGGGTGGGTGGATGGATGTCAGGGGGAACCGTACACCAATAAAGATTTTAATGGTACCATGCATTAGTTGCATTGAACATTTGAGAGATTTTGCATGATTATTACAATGATTTTAATGCGTTTAATACCCCCAGAACAGCTGCAATTTTGCTTTAATGCAAGGGCTGTGCTGCATTTAACATTGCAGGAGCCTGCAAAGTTGTTCTAATGCGTTGCATTAATTGCATTTAACATTTGAGAGGTTTTGCAAAATTATTGCAATTAATTTTATTGCATTTAACATCCCAGGGGTTGCAATATTGCTTTAATGCAACGCCAGCGCTGCATTTAACAATGCAGCAGCCTGCAAAGTTATCCTAATATGATGCTTTAGTCGCATTTAACATTTGAGAGGTTTTGCAGGATTATTATTGCATTTCACATCGCAGGGTGTTGCAATATTTCTTTAATGCAAGGCGATCACTGCATTTAACATTGCAGCAGCCAGAAAAGTCATCCTAATGCGATGCATTTGTAGCATTTAACATTTGAGAGGTTTTGCAAAATTATTTCAATTAATTTAATGCATATAACATCCATGGGGGGTCGCTAGATGACTTTAAAGCAAGGCCATCACTGCATTTAACATTGCAGTAGCCTGCAAAGTTATCCTAATACGATGCATTAGTCACGTTTAACATTTGAGAGGTTTTGCAGGATTATTATTGCATTTCACATCGCAGGGTGTTGCGATATTTCTTTAATGCAAGGCGATCACTGCATTTAACATTGCAGCAGCCTGAAAAGTCATCCTAATGCGATGCCGGGGGTAGTAAATACAATAATAATACTATAGTAATAATAATTTATATTATTAATAATAAGAATAAATCAAAGATTGATTGATCGATCGGTGGGTGGGTGGATGGATGTCAGGAATTTGAGAGATTTTGCATGATTATTACAATGATTTTAATGCGTTTAATACCCCAGGACAGCTGCAATTTTGCTTTAATGCAAGGCCTGCGCTGCATTTAACATTGCAGGAGCCTAATTGCATTTAACATTTGAGAGGATTTGCAAAATTATTGCAATTAATTTTATTGCATTTAACATCCCAGGGGGTTGCAATATTGCTTTAATGCAACGCCAGCGCTGCATTTAACAATGCAGCAGCCTGCAAAGTTATCCTAATACGATGCATTAGTCGCATTTAACATTTGAGAGGTTTTGCAGGATTATTATTATTGCATTTCACATCGCAGGGTGTTGCAATATTTCTTTAATGCAAGGAGATCACTGCATTTAACATTGCACCAGCCTGAAAATTCATCCTAATGCGATGCATTTGTTGCATTTAACATTTGAGAGGTTTTGCAAAATTATTGCAATTAATTTAATGCATTTAACACCCACTGTGGGTCGCGAGATGACTTTAATGCAAGGCCATCACTGCATTTAACATTGCAGCAGCCTGCAAAGTTATCCTAATACGATGCATTAGTCCCGTTTAACATTTGAGAGGTTTTGCAGGATTATTATTGCATTTCACATCGCAGGGTGTTGCAATATTTCTTTAATGCAAGGCGATCACTGCATTTAACATTGCAGCAGCCAGAAAAGTCATCCTAATGCGATGCATTTGTAGCATTTAACATTTGAGAGGTTTTGCAAAATTATTTCAATTAATTTAATGCATATAACATCCATGGGGGGTCGCTAGATGACTTTAATGCAAGGCCATCACTGCATTTAACATTGCAGTAGCCTGCAAAGTTATCCTAATACGATGCATTAGTCACGTTTAACATTTGAGAGGTTTTGCAGGATTATTATTGCATTTCACATCGCAGGGTGTTGCAATATTTCTTTAATGCAAGGCGATCACTGCATTTAACATTGCAGCAGCCAGAAAAGCCATCCTAATGCGATGCATTTGTTGCATTTAACATTTGAGAGGTTTTGCAAAATTATTGCAATTAATTTAATGCATATAACATCCATGGGGGGTCGCTAGATGACTTTAATGCAAGGCCATCACTGCATTTAACATTGCAGTAGCCTGCAAAGTTATCCTAATACGATGCATTAGTCACGTTTAACATTTGAGAGGTTTTGCAGGATTATTATTGCATTTCACATCGCAGGGTGTTGCGATATTTCTTTAATGCAAGGCGATCACTGCATTTAACATTGCAGCAGCCTGAAAAGTCATCCTAATGCGATGCCGGGGGTAGTAAATACAATAATAATACTATAGTAATAATAATTTATATTATTAATAATAAGAATAAATCAAAGATTGATTGATTGATCGATCGGTGGGTGGGTGGATGGATGTCAGGAATTTGAGAGATTTTGCATGATTATTACAATGATTTTAATGCATTTAATACCCCAGGACAGCTGCAATTTTGCTTTAATGCAAGGCCTGCGCTGCATTTAACATTGCAGGAGCCTAATTGCATTTAACATTTGAGAGGATTTGCAAAATTATTGCAATTAATTTTATTGCATTTAACATCCCAGGGGGTTGCAATATTGCTTTAATGCAACGCCAGCGCTGCATTTAACAATGCAACAGCCTGCAAAGTTATCCTAATACGATGCATTAGTCGCATTTAACATTTGAGAGGTTTTGCAGGATTATTATTATTGCATTTCACATCGCAGGATGTTGCAATATTTCTTTAATGCAAGGCGATCACTGCATTTAACATTGCAGCAGCCTGAAAAGTCATCCTAATGCGATGCATTTGTTGCATTTAACATTTGAGAGGTTTTGCAAAATTATTGCAATTAATTTAATGCATTTAACACCCACTGTGGGTCGCTAGATGACTTTAATGCAAGGCCATCACTGCATTTAACATTGCAGCAGCCTGCAAAGTTATCCTAATACGATGCATTAGTCCCGTTTAACATTTGAGAGGTTTTGCAGGATTATTATTGCATTTCACATCGCAGGGTGTTGCAATATTTCTTTAATGCAAGGCGATCACTGCATTTAACATTGCAGCAGCCTGAAAAGTCATCCTAATGCGATGCATTTGTTGCATTTAACATTTGAGAGGTTTTGCAAAATTATTGCAATTAATTTAATGCATTTAACACCCACTGTGGGTCGCTAGATGACTTTAATACAAGGCCATCACTGCATTTAACATTGCAGCAGCCTGCAAAGTTATCCTAATACGATGCATTAGTCCCGTTTAACATTTGAGAGGTTTTGCAGGATTATTATTGCATTTCACATCGCAGGGTGTTGCAATATTTCTTTAATGCAAGGCGATCACTGCATTTAACATTGCAGCAGCCTGAAAAGTCATCCTAATGCGATGCATTTGTTGCATTTAACATTTGAGAGGTTTTGCAAAATTATTGCAATTAATTTAATGCATTTAACACCCACTGTGGGTCGCTAGATGACTTTAATACAAGGCCATCACTGCATTTAACATTGCAACAGCCTGCAAAGTTATCCTAATACGATGCATTAGTCCCGTTTAACATTTGAGAGGTTTTGCAGGATTATTATTGCATTTCACATCGCAGGGTGTTGCAATATTTCTTTAATGCAAGGCGATCACTGCATTTAACATTGCAGCAGCCTGAAAAGTCATCCTAATGCGATGCATTTGTTGCATTTAACATTTGAGAGGTTTTGCAAAATTATTGCAATTAATTTAATGCATTTAACACCCACTGTGGGTCGCTAGATGACTTTAATACAAGGCCATCACTGCATTTAACATTGCAGCAGCCTGCAAAGTTATCCTAATACGATGCATTAGTCCCGTTTAACATTTGAGAGGTTTTGCAGGATTATTATTGCATTTCACATCGCAGGGTGTTGCAATATTTCTTTAATGCAAGGCGATCACTGCATTTAACATTGCAGCAGCCTGAAAAGTCATCCTAATGCGATGCCGGGGGTAGTAAATACAATAATAATACTATAGTAATAATAATTTATATTATTAATAATAAGAATAAATCAAAGATTGATTGATTGATCGATCGGTGGGTGGGTGGATGGATGTCAGGAATTTGAGAGATTTTGCATGATTATTACAATGATTTTAATGCATTTAATACCCCAGGACAGCTGCAATTTTGCTTTAATGCAAGGCCTGCGCTGCATTTAACATTGCAGGAGCCTAATTGCATTTAACATTTGAGAGGATTTGCAAAATTATTGCAATTAATTTTATTGCATTTAACATCCCAGGGGGTTGCAATATTGCTTTAATGCAACGCCAGCGCTGCATTTAACAATGCAACAGCCTGCAAAGTTATCCTAATACGATGCATTAGTCGCATTTAACATTTGAGAGGTTTTGCAGGATTATTATTATTGCATTTCACATCGCAGGGTGTTGCAATATTTCTTTAATGCAAGGCGATCACTGCATTTAACATTGCAGCAGCCTGAAAAGTCATCCTAATGCGATGCATTTGTTGCATTTAACATTTGAGAGGTTTTGCAAAATTATTGCAATTAATTTAATGCATTTAACACCCACTGTGGGTCGCTAGATGACTTTAATGCAAGGCCATCACTGCATTTAACATTGCAGCAGCCTGCAAAGTTATCCTAATACGATGCATTAGTCCCGTTTAACATTTGAGAGGTTTTGCAGGATTATTATTGCATTTCACATCGCAGGGTGTTGCAATATTTCTTTAATGCAAGGCGATCACTGCATTTAACATTGCAGCAGCCTGAAAAGTCATCCTAATGCGATGCATTTGTTGCATTTAACATTTGAGAGGTTTTGCAAAATTATTGCAATTAATTTAATGCATTTAACACCCACTGTGGGTCGCTAGATGACTTTAATACAAGGCCATCACTGCATTTAACATTGCAGCAGCCTGCAAAGTTATCCTAATACGATGCATTAGTCCCGTTTAACATTTGAGAGGTTTTGCAGGATTATTATTGCATTTCACATCGCAGGGTGTTGCAATATTTCTTTAATGCAAGGCGATCACTGCATTTAACATTGCAGCAGCCTGAAAAGTCATCCTAATGCGATGCATTTGTTGCATTTAACATTTGAGAGGTTTTGCAAAATTATTGCAATTAATTTAATGCATTTAACACCCACTGTGGGTCGCTAGATGACTTTAATACAAGGCCATCACTGCATTTAACATTGCAGCAGCCTGCAAAGTTATCCTAATACGATGCATTAGTCCCGTTTAACATTTGAGAGGTTTTGCAGGATTATTATTGCATTTCACATCGCAGGGTGTTGCAATATTTCTTTAATGCAAGGCGATCACTGCATTTAACATTGCAGCAGCCTGAAAAGTCATCCTAATGCGATGCATTTGTTGCATTTAACATTTGAGAGGTTTTGCAAAATTATTGCAATTAATTTAATGCATTTAACACCCACTGTGGGTCGCTAGATGACTTTAATACAAGGCCATCACTGCATTTAACATTGCAGCAGCCTGCAAAGTTATCCTAATACGATGCATTAGTCCCGTTTAACATTTGAGAGGTTTTGCAGGATTATTATTGCATTTCACATCGCAGGGTGTTGCAATATTTCTTTAATGCAAGGCGATCACTGCATTTAACATTGCAGCAGCCTGAAAAGTCATCCTAATGCGATGCATTTGTTGCATTTAACATTTGAGAGGTTTTGCAAAATTATTGCAATTAATTTAATGCATTTAACACCCACTGTGGGTCGCTAGATGACTTTAATACAAGGCCATCACTGCATTTAACATTGCAACAGCCTGCAAAGTTATCCTAATACGATGCATTAGTCCCGTTTAACATTTGAGAGGTTTTGCAGGATTATTATTGCATTTCACATCGCAGGGTGTTGCAATATTTCTTTAATGCAAGGCGATCACTGCATTTAACATTGCAGCAGCCTGAAAAGTCATCCTAATGCGATGCATTTGTTGCATTTAACATTTGAGAGGTTTTGCAAAATTATTGCAATTAATTTAATGCATTTAACACCCACTGTGGGTCGCTAGATGACTTTAATACAAGGCCATCACTGCATTTAACATTGCAGCAGCCTGCAAAGTTATCCTAATACGATGCATTAGTCCCGTTTAACATTTGAGAGGTTTTGCAGGATTATTATTGCATTTCACATCGCAGGGTGTTGCAATATTTCTTTAATGCAAGGCGATCACTGCAATTAACATTGCAGCAGCCTGAAAAGTCATCCTAATGCGATGCCGGGGGTAGTAAATACAATAATAATACTATAGTAATAATAATTTATATTATTAATAATAAGAATAAATCAAAGATTGATTGATTGATCGATCGGTGGGTGGGTGGATGGATGTCAGGAATTTGAGAGATTTTGCATGATTATTACAATGATTTTAATGCATTTAATACCCCAGGACAGCTGCAATTTTGCTTTAATGCAAGGCCTGCGCTGCATTTAACATTGCAGGAGCCTAATTGCATTTAACATTTGAGAGGATTTGCAAAATTATTGCAATTAATTTTATTGCATTTAACATCCCAGGGGGTTGCAATATTGCTTTAATGCAACGCCAGCGCTGCATTTAACAATGCAACAGCCTGCAAAGTTATCCTAATACGATGCATTAGTTGCATTTAACATTTGAGAGGTTTTGCAGGATTATTATTATTGCATTTCACATCGCAGGGTGTTGCAATATTTCTTTAATGCAAGGCGATCACTGCATTTAACATTGCAGCAGCCTGAAAAGTCATCCTAATGCGATGCATTTGTTGCATTTAACATTTGAGAGGTTTTGCAAAATTATTGCAATTAATTTAATGCATTTAACACCCACTGTGGGTCGCTAGATGACTTTAATGCAAGGCCATCACTGCATTTAACATTGCAGCAGCCTGCAAAGTTATCCTAATACGATGCATTAGTCCCGTTTAACATTTGAGAGGTTTTGCAGGATTATTATTGCATTTCACATCGCAGGGTGTTGCAATATTTCTTTAATGCAAGGCGATCACTGCATTTAACATTGCAGCAGCCTGAAAAGTCATCCTAATGCGATGCATTTGTTGCATTTAACATTTGAGAGGTTTTGCAAAATTATTGCAATTAATTTAATGCATTTAACACCCACTGTGGGTCGCTAGATGACTTTAATACAAGGCCATCACTGCATTTAACATTGCAGCAGCCTGCAAAGTTATCCTAATACGATGCATTAGTCCCGTTTAACATTTGAGAGGTTTTGCAGGATTATTATTGCATTTCACATCGCAGGGTGTTGCAATATTTCTTTAATGCAAGGCGATCACTGCATTTAACATTGCAGCAGCCTGAAAAGTCATCCTAATGCGATGCATTTGTTGCATTTAACATTTGAGAGGTTTTGCAAAATTATTGCAATTAATTTAATGCATTTAACACCCACTGTGGGTCGCTAGATGACTTTAATACAAGGCCATCACTGCATTTAACATTGCAGCAGCCTGCAAAGTTATCCTAATACGATGCATTAGTCCCGTTTAACATTTGAGAGGTTTTGCAGGATTATTATTGCATTTCACATCGCAGGGTGTTGCAATATTTCTTTAATGCAAGGCGATCACTGCATTTAACATTGCAGCAGCCTGAAAAGTCATCCTAATGCGATGCATTTGTTGCATTTAACATTTGAGAGGTTTTGCAAAATTATTGCAATTAATTTAATGCATTTAACACCCACTGTGGGTCGCTAGATGACTTTAATACAAGGCCATCACTGCATTTAACATTGCAGCAGCCTGCAAAGTTATCCTAATACGATGCATTAGTCCCGTTTAACATTTGAGAGGTTTTGCAGGATTATTATTGCATTTCACATCGCAGGGTGTTGCAATATTTCTTTAATGCAAGGCGATCACTGCATTTAACATTGCAGCAGCCTGAAAAGTCATCCTAATGCGATGCATTTGTTGCATTTAACATTTGAGAGGTTTTGCAAAATTATTGCAATTAATTTAATGCATTTAACACCCACTGTGGGTCGCTAGATGACTTTAATACAAGGCCATCACTGCATTTAACATTGCAGCAGCCTGCAAAGTTATCCTAATACGATGCATTAGTCCCGTTTAACATTTGAGAGGTTTTGCAGGATTATTATTGCATTTCACATCGCAGGGTGTTGCAATATTTCTTTAATGCAAGGCGATCACTGCATTTAACATTGCAGCAGCCTGAAAAGTCATCCTAATGCGATGCATTTGTTGCATTTAACATTTGAGAGGTTTTGCAAAATTATTGCAATTAATTTAATGCATTTAACACCCACTGTGGGTCGCTAGATGACTTTAATACAAGGCCATCACTGCATTTAACATTGCAGCAGCCTGCAAAGTTATCCTAATACGATGCATTAGTCCCGTTTAACATTTGAGAGGTTTTGCAGGATTATTATTGCATTTCACATCGCAGGGTGTTGCAATATTTCTTTAATGCAAGGCGATCACTGCATTTAACATTGCAGCAGCCTGAAAAGTCATCCTAATGCGATGCCGGGGGTAGTAAATACAATAATAATACTATAGTAATAATAATTTATATTATTAATAATAAGAATAAATCAAAGATTGATTGATTGATCGATCGGTGGGTGGGTGGATGGATGTCAGGAATTTGAGAGATTTTGCATGATTATTACAATGATTTTAATGCATTTAATACCCCAGGACAGCTGCAATTTTGCTTTAATGCAAGGCCTGCGCTGCATTTAACATTGCAGGAGCCTAATTGCATTTAACATTTGAGAGGATTTGCAAAATTATTGCAATTAATTTTATTGCATTTAACATCCCAGGGGTTGCAATATTGCTTTAATGCAACGCCAGCGCTGCATTTAACAATGCAACAGCCTGCAAAGTTATCCTAATACGATGCATTAGTCGCATTTAACATTTGAGAGGTTTTGCAGGATTATTATTATTGCATTTCACATCGCAGGGTGTTGCAATATTTCTTTAATGCAAGGCGATCACTGCATTTAACATTGCAGCAGCCTGAAAAGTCATCCTAATGCGATGCATTTGTTGCATTTAACATTTGAGAGGTTTTGCAAAATTATTGCAATTAATTTAATGCATTTAACACCCACTGTGGGTCGCTAGATGACTTTAATGCAAGGCCATCACTGCATTTAACATTGCAGCAGCCTGCAAAGTTATCCTAATACGATGCATTAGTCCCGTTTAACATTTGAGAGGTTTTGCAGGATTATTATTGCATTTCACATCGCAGGGTGTTGCAATATTTCTTTAATGCAAGGCGATCACTGCATTTAACATTGCAGCAGCCTGAAAAGTCATCCTAATGCGATGCATTTGTTGCATTTAACATTTGAGAGGTTTTGCAAAATTATTGCAATTAATTTAATGCATTTAACACCCACTGTGGGTCGCTAGATGACTTTAATACAAGGCCATCACTGCATTTAACATTGCAGCAGCCTGCAAAGTTATCCTAATACGATGCATTAGTCCCGTTTAACATTTGAGAGGTTTTGCAGGATTATTATTGCATTTCACATCGCAGGGTGTTGCAATATTTCTTTAATGCAAGGCGATCACTGCATTTAACATTGCAGCAGCCTGAAAAGTCATCCTAATGCGATGCATTTGTTGCATTTAACATTTGAGAGGTTTTGCAAAATTATTGCAATTAATTTAATGCATTTAACACCCACTGTGGGTCGCTAGATGACTTTAATACAAGGCCATCACTGCATTTAACATTGCAGCAGCCTGCAAAGTTATCCTAATACGATGCATTAGTCCCGTTTAACATTTGAGAGGTTTTGCAGGATTATTATTGCATTTCACATCGCAGGGTGTTGCAATATTTCTTTAATGCAAGGCGATCACTGCATTTAACATTGCAGCAGCCTGAAAAGTCATCCTAATGCGATGCATTTGTTGCATTTAACATTTGAGAGGTTTTGCAAAATTATTGCATTTAATTTAATGCATTTAACACCCACTGTGGGTCGCTAGATGACTTTAATACAAGGCCATCACTGCATTTAACATTGCAGCAGCCTGCAAAGTTATCCTAATACGATGCATTAGTCCCGTTTAACATTTGAGAGGTTTTGCAGGATTATTATTGCATTTCACATCGCAGGGTGTTGCAATATTTCTTTAATGCAAGGCGATCACTGCATTTAACATTGCAGCAGCCTGAAAAGTCATCCTAATGCGATGCCGGGGGTAGTAAATACAATAATAATACTATAGTAATAATAATTTATATTATTAATAATAAGAATAAATCAAAGATTGATTGATTGATCGATCGGTGGGTGGGTGGATGGATGTCAGGAATTTGAGAGATTTTGCATGATTATTACAATGATTTTAATGCATTTAATACCCCAGGACAGCTGCAATTTTGCTTTAATGCAAGGCCTGCGCTGCATTTAACATTGCAGGAGCCTAATTGCATTTAACATTTGAGAGGATTTGCAAAATTATTGCAATTAATTTTATTGCATTTAACATCCCAGGGGGTTGCAATATTGCTTTAATGCAACGCCAGCGCTGCATTTAACAATGCAACAGCCTGCAAAGTTATCCTAATACGATGCATTAGTCGCATTTAACATTTGAGAGGTTTTGCAGGATTATTATTATTGCATTTCACATCGCAGGGTGTTGCAATATTTCTTTAATGCAAGGCGATCACTGCATTTAACATTGCAGCAGCCTGAAAAGTCATCCTAATGCGATGCATTTGTTGCATTTAACATTTGAGAGGTTTTGCAAAATTATTGCAATTAATTTAATGCATTTAACACCCACTGTGGGTCGCTAGATGACTTTAATGCAAGGCCATCACTGCATTTAACATTGCAGCAGCCTGCAAAGTTATCCTAATACGATGCATTAGTCCCGTTTAACATTTGAGAGGTTTTGCAGGATTATTATTGCATTTCACATCGCAGGGTGTTGCAATATTTCTTTAATGCAAGGCGATCACTGCATTTAACATTGCAGCAGCCTGAAAAGTCATCCTAATGCGATGCATTTGTTGCATTTAACATTTGAGAGGTTTTGCAAAATTATTGCAATTAATTTAATGCATTTAACACCCACTGTGGGTCGCTAGATGACTTTAATAC
Organism: Rhinoraja longicauda; assembly: GCF_053455715.1. Classification (NCBI taxonomy): domain Eukaryota; kingdom Metazoa; phylum Chordata; class Chondrichthyes; order Rajiformes; family Arhynchobatidae; genus Rhinoraja; species Rhinoraja longicauda. The sequence continues at coordinate 58,015 of NW_027601470.1, forward strand.
AAGGCCATCACTGCATTTAACATTGCAGCAGCCTGCAAAGTTATCCTAATACGATGCATTAGTCCCGTTTAACATTTGAGAGGTTTTGCAGGATTATTATTGCATTTCACATCGCAGGGTGTTGCAATATTTCTTTAATGCAAGGCGATCACTGCATTTAACATTGCAGCAGCCTGAAAAGTCATCCTAATGCGATGCATTTGTTGCATTTAACATTTGAGAGGTTTTGCAAAATTATTGCAATTAATTTAATGCATTTAACACCCACTGTGGGTCGCTAGATGACTTTAATACAAGGCCATCACTGCATTTAACATTGCAGCAGCCTGCAAAGTTATCCTAATACGATGCATTAGTCCCGTTTAACATTTGAGAGGTTTTGCAGGATTATTATTGCATTTCACATCGCAGGGTGTTGCAATATTTCTTTAATGCAAGGCGATCACTGCATTTAACATTGCAGCAGCCTGAAAAGTCATCCTAATGCGATGCCGGGGGTAGTAAATACAATAATAATACTATAGTAATAATAATTTATATTATTAATAATAAGAATAAATCAAAGATTGATTGATTGATCGATCGGTGGGTGGGTGGATGGATGTCAGGAATTTGAGAGATTTTGCATGATTATTACAATGATTTTAATGCATTTAATACCCCAGGACAGCTGCAATTTTGCTTTAATGCAAGGCCTGCGCTGCATTTAACATTGCAGGAGCCTAATTGCATTTAACATTTGAGAGGATTTGCAAAATTATTGCAATTAATTTTATTGCATTTAACATCCCAGGGGGTTGCAATATTGCTTTAATGCAACGCCAGCGCTGCATTTAACAATGCAACAGCCTGCAAAGTTATCCTAATACGATGCATTAGTCGCATTTAACATTTGAGAGGTTTTGCAGGATTATTATTATTGCATTTCACATCGCAGGGTGTTGCAATATTTCTTTAATGCAAGGCGATCACTGCATTTAACATTGCAGCAGCCTGAAAAGTCATCCTAATGCGATGCATTTGTTGCATTTAACATTTGAGAGGTTTTGCAAAATTATTGCAATTAATTTAATGCATTTAACACCCACTGTGGGTCGCTAGATGACTTTAATGCAAGGCCATCACTGCATTTAACATTGCAGCAGCCTGCAAAGTTATCCTAATACGATGCATTAGTCCCGTTTAACATTTGAGAGGTTTTGCAGGATTATTATTGCATTTCACTTCGCAGGGTGTTGCAATATTTCTTTAATGCAAGGCGATCACGGCATTTAACATTGCAGCAGCCTGAAAAGTCATCCTAATGCGATGCATTTGTTGCATTTAACATTTGAGAGGTTTTGCAAAATTATTGCAATTAATTTAATGCATTTAACACCCACTGTGGGTCGCTAGATGACTTTAATACAAGGCCATCACTGCATTTAACATTGCAGCAGCCTGCAAAGTTATCCTAATACGATGCATTAGTCCCGTTTAACATTTGAGAGGTTTTGCAGGATTATTATTGCATTTCACATCGCAGGGTGTTGCAATATTTCTTTAATGCAAGGCGATCACTGCATTTAACATTGCAGCAGCCTGAAAAGTCATCCTAATGCGATGCATTTGTTGCATTTAACATTTGAGAGGTTTTGCAAAATTATTGCAATTAATTTAATGCATTTAACACCCACTGTGGGTCGCTAGATGACTTTAATACAAGGCCATCACTGCATTTAACATTGCAGCAGCCTGCAAAGTTATCCTAATACGATGCATTAGTCCCGTTTAACATTTGAGAGGTTTTGCAGGATTATTATTGCATTTCACATCGCAGGGTGTTGCAATATTTCTTTAATGCAAGGCGATCACTGCATTTAACATTGCAGCAGCCTGAAAAGTCATCCTAATGCGATGCATTTGTTGCATTTAACATTTGAGAGGTTTTGCAAAATTATTGCAATTAATTTAATGCATTTAACACCCACTGTGGGTCGCTAGATGACTTTAATACAAGGCCATCACTGCATTTAACATTGCAGCAGCCTGCAAAGTTATCCTAATACGATGCATTAGTCCCGTTTAACATTTGAGAGGTTTTGCAGGATTATTATTGCATTTCACATCGCAGGGTGTTGCAATATTTCTTTAATGCAAGGCGATCACTGCATTTAACATTGCAGCAGCCTGAAAAGTCATCCTAATGCGATGCCGGGGGTAGTAAATACAATAATAATACTATAGTAATAATAATTTATATTATTAATAATAAGAATAAATCAAAGATTGATTGATTGATCGATCGGTGGGTGGGTGGATGGATGTCAGGAATTTGAGAGATTTTGCATGATTATTACAATGATTTTAATGCATTTAATACCCCAGGACAGCTGCAATTTTGCTTTAATGCAAGGCCTGCGCTGCATTTAACATTGCAGGAGCCTAATTGCATTTAACATTTGAGAGGATTTGCAAAATTATTGCAATTAATTTTATTGCATTTAACATCCCAGGGGGTTGCAATATTGCTTTAATGCAACGCCAGCGCTGCATTTAACAATGCAACAGCCTGCAAAGTTATCCTAATACGATGCATTAGTCGCATTTAACATTTGAGAGGTTTTGCAGGATTATTATTATTGCATTTCACATCGCAGGGTGTTGCAATATTTCTTTAATGCAAGGCGATCACTGCATTTAACATTGCAGCAGCCTGAAAAGTCATCCTAATGCGATGCATTTGTTGCATTTAACATTTGAGAGGTTTTGCAAAATTATTGCAATTAATTTAATGCATTTAACACCCACTGTGGGTCGCTAGATGACTTTAATGCAAGGCCATCACTGCATTTAACATTGCAGCAGCCTGCAAAGTTATCCTAATACGATGCATTAGTCCCGTTTAACATTTGAGAGGTTTTGCAGGATTATTATTGCATTTCACATCGCAGGGTGTTGCAATATTTCTTTAATGCAAGGCGATCACTGCATTTAACATTGCAGCAGCCTGAAAAGTCATCCTAATGCGATGCATTTGTTGCATTTAACATTTGAGAGGTTTTGCAAAATTATTGCAATTAATTTAATGCATTTAACACCCACTGTGGGTCGCTAGATGACTTTAATACAAGGCCATCACTGCATTTAACATTGCAGCAGCCTGCAAAGTTATCCTAATACGATGCATTAGTCCCGTTTAACATTTGAGAGGTTTTGCAGGATTATTATTGCATTTCACATCGCAGGGTGTTGCAATATTTCTTTAATGCAAGGCGATCACTGCATTTAACATTGCAGCAGCCTGAAAAGTCATCCTAATGCGATGCATTTGTTGCATTTAACATTTGAGAGGTTTTGCAAAATTATTGCAATTAATTTAATGCATTTAACACCCACTGTGGGTCGCTAGATGACTTTAATACAAGGCCATCACTGCATTTAACATTGCAGCAGCCTGCAAAGTTATCCTAATACGATGCATTAGTCCCGTTTAACATTTGAGAGGTTTTGCAGGATTATTATTGCATTTCACATCGCAGGGTGTTGCAATATTTCTTTAATGCAAGGCGATCACTGCATTTAACATTGCAGCAGCCTGAAAAGTCATCCTAATGCGATGCCGGGGGTAGTAAATACAATAATAATACTATAGTAATAATAATTTATATTATTAATAATAAGAATAAATCAAAGATTGATTGATTGATCGATCGGTGGGTGGGTGGATGGATGTCAGGAATTTGAGAGATTTTGCATGATTATTACAATGATTTTAATGCATTTAATACCCCAGGACAGCTGCAATTTTGCTTTAATGCAAGGCCTGCGCTGCATTTAACATTGCAGGAGCCTAATTGCATTTAACATTTGAGAGGATTTGCAAAATTATTGCAATTAATTTTATTGCATTTAACATCCCAGGGGGTTGCAATATTGCTTTAATGCAACGCCAGCGCTGCATTTAACAATGCAACAGCCTGCAAAGTTATCCTAATACGATGCATTAGTCGCATTTAACATTTGAGAGGTTTTGCAGGATTATTATTATTGCATTTCACATCGCAGGGTGTTGCAATATTTCTTTAATGCAAGGCGATCACTGCATTTAACATTGCAGCAGCCTGAAAAGTCATCCTAATGCGATGCATTTGTTGCATTTAACATTTGAGAGGTTTTGCAAAATTATTGCAATTAATTTAATGCATTTAACACCCACTGTGGGTCGCTAGATGACTTTAATGCAAGGCCATCACTGCATTTAACATTGCAGCAGCCTGCAAAGTTATCCTAATACGATGCATTAGTCCCGTTTAACATTTGAGAGGTTTTGCAGGATTATTATTGCATTTCACATCGCAGGGTGTTGCAATATTTCTTTAATGCAAGGCGATCACTGCATTTAACATTGCAGCAGCCTGAAAAGTCATCCTAATGCGATGCATTTGTTGCATTTAACATTTGAGAGGTTTTGCAAAATTATTGCAATTAATTTAATGCATTTAACACCCACTGTGGGTCGCTAGATGACTTTAATACAAGGCCATCACTGCATTTAACATTGCAGCAGCCTGCAAAGTTATCCTAATACGATGCATTAGTCCCGTTTAACATTTGAGAGGTTTTGCAGGATTATTATTGCATTTCACATCGCAGGGTGTTGCAATATTTCTTTAATGCAAGGCGATCACTGCATTTAACATTGCAGCAGCCTGAAAAGTCATCCTAATGCGATGCATTTGTTGCATTTAACATTTGAGAGGTTTTGCAAAATTATTGCAATTAATTTAATGCATTTAACACCCACTGTGGGTCGCTAGATGACTTTAATACAAGGCCTGCGCTGCATTTAACAATGCAACAGCCTGCAAAGTTATCCTAATACGATGCATTAGTCCCGTTTAACATTTGAGAGGTTTTGCAGGATTATTATTATTGCATTTCACATCGCAGGGTGTTGCAATATTTCTTTAATGCAAGGCGATCACTGCATTTAACATTGCAGCAGCCTGAAAAGTCATCCTAATGCGATGCATTTGTTGCATTTAACATTTGAGAGGTTTTGCAAAATTATTGCAATTAATTTAATGCATTTAACACCCACTGTGGGTCGCTAGATGACTTTAATACAAGGCCATCACTGCATTTAACATTGCAGCAGCCTGCAAAGTTATCCTAATACGATGCATTAGTCCCGTTTAACATTTGAGAGGTTTTGCAGGATTATTATTGCATTTCACATCGCAGGGTGTTGCAATATTTCTTTAATGCAAGGCGATCACTGCATTTAACATTGCAGCAGCCTGAAAAGTCATCCTAATGCGATGCATTTGTTGCATTTAACATTTGAGAGGTTTTGCAAAATTATTGCAATTAATTTAATGCATTTAACACCCACTGTGGGTCGCTAGATGACTTTAATACAAGGCCATCACTGCATTTAACATTGCAGCAGCCTGCAAAGTTATCCTAATACGATGCATTAGTCCCGTTTAACATTTGAGAGGTTTTGCAGGATTATTATTGCATTTCACATCGCAGGGTGTTGCAATATTTCTTTAATGCAAGGCGATCACTGCATTTAACATTGCAGCAGCCTGAAAAGTCATCCTAATGCGATGCCGGGGGTAGTAAATACAATAATAATACTATAGTAATAATAATTTATATTATTAATAATAAGAATAAATCAAAGATTGATTGATTGATCGATCGGTGGGTGGGTGGATGGATGTCAGGAATTTGAGAGATTTTGCATGATTATTACAATGATTTTAATGCATTTAATACCCCAGGACAGCTGCAATTTTGCTTTAATGCAAGGCCTGCGCTGCATTTAACATTGCAGGAGCCTAATTGCATTTAACATTTGAGAGGATTTGCAAAATTATTGCAATTAATTTTATTGCATTTAACATCCCAGGGGGTTGCAATATTGCTTTAATGCAACGCCAGCGCTGCATTTAACAATGCAACAGCCTGCAAAGTTATCCTAATACGATGCATTAGTCGCATTTAACATTTGAGAGGTTTTGCAGGATTATTATTATTGCATTTCACATCGCAGGGTGTTGCAATATTTCTTTAATGCAAGGCGATCACTGCATTTAACATTGCAGCAGCCTGAAAAGTCATCCTAATGCGATGCATTTGTTGCATTTAACATTTGAGAGGTTTTGCAAAATTATTGCAATTAATTTAATGCATTTAACACCCACTGTGGGTCGCTAGATGACTTTAATGCAAGGCCATCACTGCATTTAACATTGCAGCAGCCTGCAAAGTTATCCTAATACGATGCATTAGTCCCGTTTAACATTTGAGAGGTTTTGCAGGATTATTATTGCATTTCACATCGCAGGGTGTTGCAATATTTCTTTAATGCAAGGCGATCACTGCATTTAACATTGCAGCAGCCTGAAAAGTCATCCTAATGCGATGCATTTGTTGCATTTAACATTTGAGAGGTTTTGCAAAATTATTGCAATTAATTTAATGCATTTAACACCCACTGTGGGTCGCTAGATGACTTTAATACAAGGCCATCACTGCATTTAACATTGCAGCAGCCTGCAAAGTTATCCTAATACGATGCATTAGTCCCGTTTAACATTTGAGAGGTTTTGCAGGATTATTATTGCATTTCACATCGCAGGGTGTTGCAATATTTCTTTAATGCAAGGCGATCACTGCATTTAACATTGCAGCAGCCTGAAAAGTCATCCTAATGCGATGCATTTGTTGCATTTAACATTTGAGAGGTTTTGCAAAATTATTGCAATTAATTTAATGCATTTAACACCCACTGTGGGTCGCTAGATGACTTTAATACAAGGCCATCACTGCATTTAACATTGCAGCAGCCTGCAAAGTTATCCTAATACGATGCATTAGTCCCGTTTAACATTTGAGAGGTTTTGCAGGATTATTATTGCATTTCACATCGCAGGGTGTTGCAATATTTCTTTAATGCAAGGCGATCACTGCATTTAACATTGCAGCAGCCTGAAAAGTCATCCTAATGCGATGCATTTGTTGCATTTAACATTTGAGAGGTTTTGCAAAATTATTGCAATTAATTTAATGCATTTAACACCCACTGTGGGTCGCTAGATGACTTTAATACAAGGCCATCACTGCATTTAACATTGCAGCAGCCTGCAAAGTTATCCTAATACGATGCATTAGTCCCGTTTAACATTTGAGAGGTTTTGCAGGATTATTATTGCATTTCACATCGCAGGGTGTTGCAATATTTCTTTAATGCAAGGCGATCACTGCATTTAACATTGCAGCAGCCTGAAAAGTCATCCTAATGCGATGCCGGGGGTAGTAAATACAATAATAATACTATAGTAATAATAATTTATATTATTAATAATAAGAATAAATCAAAGATTGATTGATTGATCGATCGGTGGGTGGGTGGATGGATGTCAGGAATTTGAGAGATTTTGCATGATTATTACAATGATTTTAATGCATTTAATACCCCAGGACAGCTGCAATTTTGCTTTAATGCAAGGCCTGCGCTGCATTTAACATTGCAGGAGCCTAATTGCATTTAACATTTGAGAGGATTTGCAAAATTATTGCAATTAATTTTATTGCATTTAACATCCCAGGGGGTTGCAATATTACTTTAATGCAACGCCAGCGCTGCATTTAACAATGCAACAGCCTGCAAAGTTATCCTAATACGATGCATTAGTCGCATTTAACATTTGAGAGGTTTTGCAGGATTATTATTATTGCATTTCACATCGCAGGGTGTTGCAATATTTCTTTAATGCAAGGCGATCACTGCATTTAACATTGCAGCAGCCTGAAAAGTCATCCTAATGCGATGCATTTGTTGCATTTAACATTTGAGAGGTTTTGCAAAATTATTGCAATTAATTTAATGCATTTAACACCCACTGTGGGTCGCTAGATGACTTTAATGCAAGGCCATCACTGCATTTAACATTGCAGCAGCCTGCAAAGTTATCCTAATACGATGCATTAGTCCCGTTTAACATTTGAGAGGTTTTGCAGGATTATTATTGCATTTCACATCGCAGGGTGTTGCAATATTTCTTTAATGCAAGGCGATCACTGCATTTAACATTGCAGCAGCCTGAAAAGTCATCCTAATGCGATGCATTTGTTGCATTTAACATTTGAGAGGTTTTGCAAAATTATTGCAATTAATTTAATGCATTTAACACCCACTGTGGGTCGCTAGATGACTTTAATACAAGGCCATCACTGCATTTAACATTGCAGCAGCCTGCAAAGTTATCCTAATACGATGCATTAGTCCCGTTTAACATTTGAGAGGTTTTGCAGGATTATTATTGCATTTCACATCGCAGGGTGTTGCAATATTTCTTTAATGCAAGGCGATCACTGCATTTAACATTGCAGCAGCCTGAAAAGTCATCCTAATGCGATGCATTTGTTGCATTTAACATTTGAGAGGTTTTGCAAAATTATTGCAATTAATTTAATGCATTTAACACCCACTGTGGGTCGCTAGATGACTTTAATACAAGGCCATCACTGCATTTAACATTGCAGCAGCCTGCAAAGTTATCCTAATACGATGCATTAGTCCCGTTTAACATTTGAGAGGTTTTGCAGGATTATTATTGCAATTCACATCGCAGGGTGTTGCAATATTTCTTTAATGCAAGGCGATCACTGCATTTAACATTGCAGCAGCCTGAAAAGTCATCCTAATGCGATGCCGGGGGTAGTAAATACAATAATAATACTATAGTAATAATAATTTATATTATTAATAATAAGAATAAATCAAAGATTGATTGATTGATCGATCGGTGGGTGGGTGGATGGATGTCAGGAATTTGAGAGATTTTGCATGATTATTACAATGATTTTAATGCATTTAATACCCCTGGACAGCTGCAATTTTGCTTTAATGCAAGGCCTGCGCTGCATTTAACATTGCAGGAGCCTAATTGCATTTAACATTTGAGAGGATTTGCAAAATTATTGCAATTAATTTTATTGCATTTAACATCCCAGGGGTTGCAATATTGCTTTAATGCAACGCCAGCACTGCATTTAACAATGCAACAGCCTGCAAAGTTATCCTAATACGATGCATTAGTCGCATTTAACATTTGAGAGGTTTTGCAGGATTATTATTATTGCATTTCACATCGCAGGGTGTTGCAATATTTCTTTAATGCAAGGCGATCACTGCATTTAACATTGCAGCAGCCTGAAAAGTCATCCTAATGCGATGCATTTGTTGCATTTAACATTTGAGAGGTTTTGCAAAATTATTGCAATTAATTTAATGCATTTAACACCCACTGTGGGTCGCTAGATGACTTTAATGCAAGGCCATCACTGCATTTAACATTGCAGCAGCCTGCAAAGTTATCCTAATACGATGCATTAGTCCCGTTTAACATTTGAGAGGTTTTGCAGGATTATTATTGCATTTCACATCGCAGGGTGTTGCAATATTTCTTTAATGCAAGGCGATCACTGCATTTAACATTGCAGCAGCCTGAAAAGTCATCCTAATGCGATGCATTTGTTGCATTTAACATTTGAGAGGTTTTGCAAAATTATTGCAATTAATTTAATGCATTTAACACCCACTGTGGGTCGCTAGATGACTTTAATACAAGGCCATCACTGCATTTAACATTGCAGCAGCCTGCAAAGTTATCCTAATACGATGCATTAGTCCCGTTTAACATTTGAGAGGTTTTGCAGGATTATTATTGCATTTCACATCGCAGGGTGTTGCAATATTTCTTTAATGCAAGGCGATCACTGCATTTAACATTGCAGCAGCCTGAAAAGTCATCCTAATGCGATGCATTTGTTGCATTTAACATTTGAGAGGTTTTGCAAAATTATTGCAATTAATTTAATGCATTTAACACCCACTGTGGGTCGCTAGATGACTTTAATACAAGGCCATCACTGCATTTAACATTGCAGCAGCCTGCAAAGTTATCCTAATACGATGCATTAGTCCCGTTTAACATTTGAGAGGTTTTGCAGGATTATTATTGCATTTCACATCGCAGGGTGTTGCAATATTTCTTTAATGCAAGGCGATCACTGCATTTAACATTGCAGCAGCCTGAAAAGTCATCCTAATGCGATGCATTTGTTGCATTTAACATTTGAGAGGTTTTGCAAAATTATTGCAATTAATTTAATGCATTTAACACCCACTGTGGGTCGCTAGATGACTTTAATACAAGGCCATCACTGCATTTAACATTGCAGCAGCCTGCAAAGTTATCCTAATACGATGCATTAGTCCCGTTTAACATTTGAGAGGTTTTGCAGGATTATTATTGCATTTCACATCGCAGGGTGTTGCAATATTTCTTTAATGCAAGGCGATCACTGCATTTAACATTGCAGCAGCCTGAAAAGTCATCCTAATGCGATGCATTTGTTGCATTTAACATTTGAGAGGTTTTGCAAAATTATTGCAATTAATTTAATGCATTTAACACCCACTGTGGGTCGCTAGATGACTTTAATACAAGGCCATCACTGCATTTAACATTGCAGCAGCCTGCAAAGTTATCCTAATACGATGCATTAGTCCCGTTTAACATTTGAGAGGTTTTGCAGGATTATTATTGCATTTCACATCGCAGGGTGTTGCAATATTTCTTTAATGCAAGGCGATCACTGCATTTAACATTGCAGCAGCCTGAAAAGTCATCCTAATGCGATGCCGGGGGTAGTAAATACAATAATAATACTATAGTAATAATAATTTATATTATTAATAATAAGAATAAATCAAAGATTGATTGATTGATCGATCGGTGGGTGGGTGGATGGATGTCAGGAATTTGAGAGATTTTGCATGATTATTACAATGATTTTAATGCATTTAATACCCCAGGACAGCTGCAATTTTGCTTTAATGCAAGGCCTGCGCTGCATTTAACATTGCAGGAGCCTAATTGCATTTAACATTTGAGAGGATTTGCAAAATTATTGCAATTAATTTTATTGCATTTAACATCCCAGGGGGTTGCAATATTGCTTTAATGCAACGCCAGCGCTGCATTTAACAATGCAACAGCCTGCAAAGTTATCCTAATACGATGCATTAGTCGCATTTAACATTTGAGAGGTTTTGCAGGATTATTATTATTGCATTTCACATCGCAGGGTGTTGCAATATTTCTTTAATGCAAGGCGATCACTGCATTTAACATTGCAGCAGCCTGAAAAGTCATCCTAATGCTATGCATTTGTTGCATTTAACATTTGAGAGGTTTTGCAAAATTATTGCAATTAATTTAATGCATTTAACACCCACTGTGGGTCGCTAGATGACTTTAATGCAAGGCCATCACTGCATTTAACATTGCAGCAGCCTGCAAAGTTATCCTAATACGATGCATTAGTCCCGTTTAACATTTGAGAGGTTTTGCAGGATTATTATTGCATTTCACATCGCAGGGTGTTGCAATATTTCTTTAATGCAAGGCGATCACTGCATTTAACATTGCAGCAGCCTGAAAAGTCATCCTAATGCGATGCATTTGTTGCATTTAACATTTGAGAGGTTTTGCAAAATTATTGCAATTAATTTAATGCATTTAACACCCACTGTGGGTCGCTAGATGACTTTAATACAAGGCCATCACTGCATTTAACATTGCAGCAGCCTGCAAAGTTATCCTAATACGATGCATTAGTCCCGTTTAACATTTGAGAGGTTTTGCAGGATTATTATTGCATTTCACATCGCAGGGTGTTGCAATATTTCTTTAATGCAAGGCGATCACTGCATTTAACATTGCAGCAGCCTGAAAAGTCATCCTAATGCGATGCATTTGTTGCATTTAACATTTGAGAGGTTTTGCAAAATTATTGCAATTAATTTAATGCATTTAACACCCACTGTGGGTCGCTAGATGACTTTAATACAAGGCCATCACTGCATTTAACATTGCAGCAGCCTGCAAAGTTATCCTAATACGATGCATTAGTCCCGTTTAACATTTGAGAGGTTTTGCAGGATTATTATTGCATTTCACATCGCAGGGTGTTGCAATATTTCTTTAATGCAAGGCGATCACTGCATTTAACATTGCAGCAGCCTGAAAAGTCATCCTAATGCGATGCATTTGTTGCATTTAACATTTGAGAGGTTTTGCAAAATTATTGCAATTAATTTAATGCATTTAACACCCACTGTGGGTCGCTAGATGACTTTAATACAAGGCCATCACTGCATTTAACATTGCAGCAGCCTGCAAAGTTATCCTAATACGATGCATTAGTCCCGTTTAACATTTGAGAGGTTTTGCAGGATTATTATTGCATTTCACATCGCAGGGTGTTGCAATATTTCTTTAATGCAAGGCGATCACTGCATTTAACATTGCAGCAGCCTGAAAAGTCATCCTAATGCGATGCATTTGTTGCATTTAACATTTGAGAGGTTTTGCAAAATTATTGCAATTAATTTAATGCATTTAACACCCACTGTGGGTCGCTAGATGACTTTAATACAAGGCCATCACTGCATTTAACATTGCAGCAGCCTGCAAAGTTATCCTAATACGATGCATTAGTCCCGTTTAACATTTGAGAGGTTTTGCAGGATTATTATTGCATTTCACATCGCAGGGTGTTGCAATATTTCTTTAATGCAAGGCGATCACTGCATTTAACATTGCAGCAGCCTGAAAAGTCATCCTAATGCGATGCCGGGGGTAGTAAATACAATAATAATACTATAGTAATAATAATTTATATTATTAATAATAAGAATAAATCAAAGATTGATTGATTGATCGATCGGTGGGTGGGTGGATGGATGTCAGGAATTTGAGAGATTTTGCATGATTATTACAATGATTTTAATGCATTTAATACCCCAGGACAGCTGCAATTTTGCTTTAATGCAAGGCCTGCGCTGCATTTAACATTGCAGGAGCCTAATTGCATTTAACATTTGAGAGGATTTGCAAAATTATTGCAATTAATTTTATTGCATTTAACATCCCAGGGGGTTGCAATATTGCTTTAATGCAACGCCAGCGCTGCATTTAACAATGCAACAGCCTGCAAAGTTATCCTAATACGATGCATTAGTCGCATTTAACATTTGAGAGGTTTTGCAGGATTATTATTATTGCATTTCACATCGCAGGGTGTTGCAATATTTCTTTAATGCAAGGCGATCACTGCATTTAACATTGCAGCAGCCTGAAAAGTCATCCTAATGCTATGCATTTGTTGCATTTAACATTTGAGAGGTTTTGCAAAATTATTGCAATTAATTTAATGCATTTAACACCCACTGTGGGTCGCTAGATGACTTTAATGCAAGGCCATCACTGCATTTAACATTGCAGCAGCCTGCAAAGTTATCCTAATACGATGCATTAGTCCCGTTTAAAATTTGAGAGGTTTTGCAGGATTATTATTGCATTTCACATCGCAGGGTGTTGCAATATTTCTTTAATGCAAGGCGATCACTGCATTTAACATTGCAGCAGCCTGAAAAGTCATCCTAATGCGATGCATTTGTTGCATTTAACATTTGAGAGGTTTTGCAAAATTATTGCAATTAATTTAATGCATATAACATCCATGGGGGGTCGCTAGATGACTTTAATGCAAGGCCATCACTGCATTTAACATTGCAGTAGCCTGCAAAGTTATCCTAATACGATGCATTAGTCACGTTTAACATTTGAGAGGTTTTGCAGGATTATTATTGCATTTCACATCGCAGGGTGTTGCAATATTTCTTTAATGCAAGGCGATCACTGCATTTAACATTGCAGCAGCCAGAAAAGCCATCCTAATGCGATGCATTTGTTGCATTTAACATTTGAGAGGTTTTGCAAAATTATTGCAATTAATTTAATGCATATAACATCCATGGGGGGTCGCTAGATGACATTAATGCAAGGCCATCACTGCATTTAACATTGCAGTAGCCTGCCAAGTTATCCTAATACGATGCATTAGTCACGTTTAACATTTGAGAGGTTTTGCAGGATTATTATTGCATTTCACATCGCAGGGTGTTGCGATATTTCTTTAATGCAAGGCGATCACTGCATTTAACATTGCAGCAGCCTGAAAAGTCATCCTAATGCGATGCCGGGGGTAGTAAATACAATAATAATACAATAGTAATAATAATTTATATTATTAATAATAATAAGAATTAATCAAAGATTGATTGATCGATCGGTGGGTGGGTGGATGGATGTCAGGGGGAACCGTACACCAATAAAGATTTTAATGGTACCATGCATTAGTTGCATTGAACATTTGAGAGATTTTGCATGATTATTACAATGATTTTAATGCGTTTAATACCCCCAGAACAGCTGCAATTTTGCTTTAATGCAAGGGCTGTGCTGCATTTAACATTGCAGGAGCCTGCAAAGTTGTTCTAATGCGTTGCATTAATTGCATTTAACATTTGAGAGGTTTTGCAAAATTATTGCAATTAATTTTATTGCATTTAACATCCCAGGGGTTGCAATATTGCTTTAATGCAACGCCAGCGCTGCATTTAACAATGCAGCAGCCTGCAAAGTTATCCTAATATGATGCTTTAGTCGCATTTAACATTTGAGAGGTTTTGCAGGATTATTATTGCATTTCACATCGCAGGGTGTTGCAATATTTCTTTAATGCAAGGCGATCACTGCATTTAACATTGCAGCAGCCAGAAAAGTCATCCTAATGCGATGCATTTGTAGCATTTAACATTTGAGAGGTTTTGCAAAATTATTTCAATTAATTTAATGCATATAACATCCATGGGGGGTCGCTAGATGACTTTAATGCAAGGCCATCACTGCATTTAACATTGCAGTAGCCTGCAAAGTTATCCTAATACGATGCATTAGTCACGTTTAACATTTGAGAGGTTTTGCAGGATTATTATTGCATTTCACATCGCAGGGTGTTGCAATATTTCTTTAATGCAAGGCGATCACTGCATTTAACATTGCAGCAGCCAGAAAAGCCATCCTAATGCGATGCATTTGTTGCATTTAACATTTGAGAGGTTTTGCAAAATTATTGCAATTAATTTAATGCATATAACATCCATGGGGGGTCGCTAGATGACTTTAATGGAAGGCCATCACTGCATTTAACATTGCAGTAGCCTGCAAAGTTATCCTAATACGATGCATTAGTCACGTTTAACATTTGAGAGGTTTTGCAGGATTATTATTGCATTTCACATCGCAGGGTGTTGCGATATTTCTTTAATGCAAGGCGATCACTGCATTTAACATTGCAGCAGCCTGAAAAGTCATCCTAATGCGATGCCGGGGGTAGTAAATACAATAATAATACTATAGTAATAATAATTTATATTATTAATAATAAGAATAAATCAAAGATTGATTGATTGATCGATCGGTGGGTGGGTGGATGGATGTCAGGAATTTGAGAGATTTTGCATGATTATTACAATGATTTTAATGCATTTAATACCCCAGGACAGCTGCAATTTTGCTTTAATGCAAGGCCTGCGCTGCATTTAACATTGCAGGAGCCTAATTGCATTTAACATTTGAGAGGATTTGCAAAATTATTGCAATTAATTTTATTGCATTTAACATCCCAGGGGGTTGCAATATTGCTTTAATGCAACGCCAGCGCTGCATTTAACAATGCAACAGCCTGCAAAGTTATCCTAATACGATGCATTAGTCGCATTTAACATTTGAGAGGTTTTGCAGGATTATTATTATTGCATTTCACATCGCAGGGTGTTGCAATATTTCTTTAATGCAAGGCGATCACTGCATTTAACATTGCAGCAGCCTGAAAAGTCATCCTAATGCGATGCATTTGTTGCATTTAACATTTGAGAGGTTTTGCAAAATTATTGCAATTAATTTAATGCATTTAACACCCACTGTGGGTCGCTAGATGACTTTAATGCAAGGCCATCACTGCATTTAACATTGCAGCAGCCTGCAAAGTTATCCTAATACGATGCATTAGTCCCGTTTAACATTTGAGAGGTTTTGCAGGATTATTATTGCATTTCACATCGCAGGGTGTTGCAATATTTCTTTAATGCAAGGCGATCACTGCATTTAACATTGCAGCAGCCTGAAAAGTCATCCTAATGCGATGCATTTGTTGCATTTAACATTTGAGAGGTTTTGCAAAATTATTGCAATTAATTTAATGCATTTAACACCCACTGTGGGTCGCTAGATGACTTTAATACAAGGCCATCACTGCATTTAACATTGCAGCAGCCTGCAAAGTTATCCTAATACGATGCATTAGTCCCGTTTAACATTTGAGAGGTTTTGCAGGATTATTATTGCATTTCACATCGCAGGGTGTTGCAATATTTCTTTAATGCAAGGCGATCACTGCATTTAACATTGCAGCAGCCTGAAAAGTCATCCTAATGCGATGCCGGGGGTAGTAAATACAATAATAATACTATAGTAATAATAATTTATATTATTAATAATAAGAATAAATCAAAGATTGATTGATTGATCGATCGGTGGGTGGGTGGATGGATGTCAGGAATTTGAGAGATTTTGCATGATTATTACAATGATTTTAATGCATTTAATACCCCAGGACAGCTGCAATTTTGCTTTAATGCAAGGCCTGCGCTGCATTTAACATTGCAGGAGCCTAATTGCATTTAACATTTGAGAGGATTTGCAAAATTATTGCAATTAATTTTATTGCATTTAACATCCCAGGGGGTTGCAATATTGCTTTAATGCAACGCCAACGCTGCATTTAACAATGCAACAGCCTGCAAAGTTATCCTAATACGATGCATTAGTCGCATTTAACATTTGAGAGGTTTTGCAGGATTATTATTATTGCATTTCACATCGCAGGGTGTTGCAATATTTCTTTAATGCAAGGCGATCACTGCATTTAACATTGCAGCAGCCTGAAAAGTCATCCTAATGCGATGCATTTGTTGCATTTAACATTTGAGAGGTTTTGCAAAATTATTGCAATTAATTTAATGCATTTAACACCCACTGTGTGTCGCTAGATGACTTTAATGCAAGGCCATCACTGCATTTAACATTGCAGCAGCCTGCAAAGTTATCCTAATACGATGCATTAGTCCCGTTTAACATTTGAGAGGTTTTGCAGGATTATTATTGCATTTCACATCGCAGGGTGTTGCAATATTTCTTTAATGCAAGGCGATCACTGCATTTAACATTGCAGCAGCCTGAAAAGTCATCCTAATGCGATGCATTTGTTGCATTTAACATTTGAGAGGTTTTGCAAAATTATTGCAATTAATTTAATGCATATAACATCCATGGGGGGTCGCTAGATGACTTTAATGCAAGGCCATCACTGCATTTAACATTGCAGTAGCCTGCAAAGTTATCCTAATACGATGCATTAGTCACGTTTAACATTTGAGAGGTTTTGCAGGATTATTATTGCATTTCACATCGCAGGGTGTTGCAATATTTCTTTAATGCAAGGCGATCACTGCATTTAACATTGCAGCAGCCTGAAAAGTCATCCTAATGCGATGCCGGGGGTAGTAAATACAATAATAATACAATAGTAATAATAATTTATATTATTAATAATAATAAGAATTAATCAAAGATTGATTGATCGATCGTTGGGTGGGTGGATGGATGTCAGGGGGAACCGTACACCAATAAAGATTTTAATGGTACCATGCATTAGTTGCATTGAACATTTGAGAGATTTTGCATGATTATTACAATGATTTTAATGCGTTTAATACCCCCAGAACAGCTGCAATTTTGCTTTAATGCAAGGGCTGTGCTGCATTTAACATTGCAGGAGCCTGCAAAGTTGTTCTAATGCGTTGCATTAATTGCATTTAACATTTGAGAGGTTTTGCAAAATTATTGCAATTAATTTTATTGCATTTAACATCCCAGGGGTTGCAATATTGCTTTAATGCAACGCCAGCGCTGCATTTAACAATGCAGCAGCCTGCAAAGTTATCCTAATATGATGCTTTAGTCGCATTTAACATTTGAGAGGTTTTGCAGGATTATTATTGCATTTCACATCGCAGGGTGTTGCAATATTTCTTTAATGCAAGGCGATCACTGCATTTAACATTGCAGCAGCCAGAAAAGTCATCCTAATGCGATGCATTTGTAGCATTTAACATTTGAGAGGTTTTGCAAAATTATTTCAATTAATTTAATGCATATAACATCCATGGGGGGTCGCTAGATGACTTTAATGCAAGGCCATCACTGCATTTAACATTGCAGTAGCCTGCAAAGTTATCCTAATACGATGCATTAGTCACGTTTAACATTTGAGAGGTTTTGCAGGATTATTATTGCATTTCACATCGCAGGGTGTTGCAATATTTCTTTAATGCAAGGCGATCACTGCATTTAACATTGCAGCAGCCAGAAAAGCCATCCTAATGCGATGCATTTGTAGCATTTAACATTTGAGAGGTTTTGCAAAATTATTTCAATTAATTTAATGCATATAACATCCATGGGGGGTCGCTAGATGACTTTAATGCAAGGCCATCACTGCATTTAACATTGCAGTAGCCTGCAAAGTTATCCTAATACGATGCATTAGTCACGTTTAACATTTGAGAGGTTTTGCAGGATTATTATTGCATTTCACATCGCAGGGTGTTGCAATATTTCTTTAATGCAAGGCGATCACTGCATTTAACATTGCAGCAGCCAGAAAAGCCATCCTAATGCGATGCATTTGTTGCATTTAACATTTGAGAGGTTTTGCAAAATTATTGCAATTAATTTAATGCATATAACATCCATGGGGGGTCGCTAGATGACTTTAATGCAAGGCCATCACTGCATTTAACATTGCAGTAGCCTGCAAAGTTATCCTAATACGATGCATTAGTCACGTTTAACATTTGAGAGGTTTTGCAGGATTATTATTGCATTTCACATCGCAGGGTGTTGCGATATTTCTTTAATGCAAGGCGATCACTGCATTTAACATTGCAGCAGCCTGAAAAGTCATCCTAATGCGATGCCGGGGGTAGTAAATACAATAATAATACTATAGTAATAATAATTTATATTATTAATAATAAGAATAAATCAAAGATTGATTGATTGATCGATCGGTGGGTGGGTGGATGGATGTCAGGAATTTGAGAGATTTTGCATGATTATTACAATGATTTTAATGCATTTAATACCCCAGGACAGCTGCAATTTTGCTTTAATGCAAGGCCTGCGCTGCATTTAACATTGCAGGAGCCTAATTGCATTTAACATTTGAGAGGATTTGCAAAATTATTGCAATTAATTTTATTGCATTTAACATCCCAGGGGGTTGCAATATTGCTTTAATGCAACGCCAGCGCTGCATTTAACAATGCAACAGCCTGCAAAGTTATCCTAATACGATGCATTAGTCGCATTTAACATTTGAGAGGTTTTGCAGGATTATTATTATTGCATTTCACATCGCAGGGTGTTGCAATATTTCTTTAATGCAAGGCGATCACTGCATTTAACATTGCAGCAGCCTGAAAAGTCATCCTAATGCGATGCATTTGTTGCATTTAACATTTGAGAGGTTTTGCAAAATTATTGCAATTAATTTAATGCATTTAACACCCACTGTGGGTCGCTAGATGACTTTAATGCAAGGCCATCACTGCATTTAACATTGCAGCAGCCTGCAAAGTTATCCTAATACGATGCATTAGTCCCGTTTAACATTTGAGAGGTTTTGCAGGATTATTATTGCATTTCACATCGCAGGGTGTTGCAATATTTCTTTAATGCAAGGCGATCACTGCATTTAACATTGCAGCAGCCTGAAAAGTCATCCTAATGCGATGCATTTGTTGCATTTAACATTTGAGAGGTTTTGCAAAATTATTGCAATTAATTTAATGCATTTAACACCCACTGTGGGTCGCTAGATGACTTTAATACAAGGCCATCACTGCATTTAACATTGCAGCAGCCTGCAAAGTTATCCTAATACGATGCATTAGTCCCGTTTAACATTTGAGAGGTTTTGCAGGATTATTATTGCATTTCACATCGCAGGGTGTTGCGATATTTCTTTAATGCAAGGCGATCACTGCATTTAACATTGCAGCAGCCTGAAAAGTCATCCTAATGCGATGCCGGGGGTAGTAAATACAATAATAATACTATAGTAATAATAATTTATATTATTAATAATAAGAATAAATCAAAGATTGATTGATTGATCGATCGGTGGGTGGGTGGATGGATGTCAGGCATTTGAGAGATTTTGCATGATTATTACAATGATTTTAATGCATTTAATACCCCAGGACAGCTGCAATTTTGCTTTAATGCAAGGCCTGCGCTGCATTTAACATTGCAGGAGCCTAATTGCATTTAACATTTGAGAGGATTTGCAAAATTATTGCAATTAATTTTATTGCATTTAACATCCCAGGGGGTTGCAATATTGCTTTAATGCAACGCCAGCGCTGCATTTAACAATGCAACAGCCTGCAAAGTTATCCTAATACGATGCATTAGTCGCATTTAACATTTGAGAGGTTTTGCAGGATTATTATTATTGCATTTCACATCGCAGGGTGTTGCAATATTTCTTTAATGCAAGGCGATCACTGCATTTAACATTGCAGCAGCCTGAAAAGTCATCCTAATGCGATGCATTTGTTGCATTTAACATTTGAGAGGTTTTGCAAAATTATTGCAATTAATTTAATGCATTTAACACCCACTGTGGGTCGCTAGATGACTTTAATGCAAGGCCATCACTGCATTTAACATTGCAGCAGCCTGCAAAGTTATCCTAATACGATGCATTAGTCCCGTTTAACATTTGAGAGGTTTTGCAGGATTATTATTGCATTTCACATCGCAGGGTGTTGCAATATTTCTTTAATGCAAGGCGATCACTGCATTTAACATTGCAGCAGCCTGAAAAGTCATCCTAATGCGATGCATTTGTTGCATTTAACATTTGAGAGGTTTTGCAAAATTATTGCAATTAATTTAATGCATATAACATCCATGGGGGGTCGCTAGATGACTTTAATGCAAGGCCATCACTGCATTTAACATTGCAGTAGCCTGCAAAGTTATCCTAATACGATGCATTAGTCACGTTTAACATTTGAGAGGTTTTGCAGGATTATTATTGCATTTCACATCGCAGGGTGTTGCAATATTTCTTTAATGCAAGGCGATCACTGCATTTAACATTGCAGCAGCCTGAAAAGTCATCCTAATGCGATGCCGGGGGTAGTAAATACAATAATAATACAATAGTAATAATAATTTATATTATTAATAATAATAAGAATTAATCAAAGATTGATTGATCGATCGGTGGGTGGGTGGATGGATGTCAGGGGGAACCGTACACCAATAAAGATTTTAATGGTACCATGCATTAGTTGCATTGAACATTTGAGAGATTTTGCATGATTATTACAATGATTTTAATGCGTTTAATACCCCCAGAACAGCTGCAATTTTGCTTTAATGCAAGGGCTGTGCTGCATTTAACATTGCAGGAGCCTGCAAAGTTGTTCTAATGCGTTGCATTAATTGCATTTAACATTTGAGAGGTTTTGCAAAATTATTGCAATTAATTTTATTGCATTTAACATCCCAGGGGTTGCAATATTGCTTTAATGCAACGCCAGCGCTGCATTTAACAATGCAGCAGCCTGCAAAGTTATCCTAATATGATGCTTTAGTCGCATTTAACATTTGAGAGGTTTTGCAGGATTATTATTGCATTTCACATCGCAGGGTGTTGCAATATTTCTTTAATGCAAGGCGATCACTGCATTTAACATTGCAGCAGCCAGAAAAGTCATCCTAATGCGATGCATTTGTAGCATTTAACATTTGAGAGGTTTTGCAAAATTATTTCAATTAATTTAATGCATATAACATCCATGGGGGGTCGCTAGATGACTTTAATGCAAGGCCATCACTGCATTTAACATTGCAGTAGCCTGCAAAGTTATCCTAATACGATGCATTAGTCACGTTTAACATTTGAGAGGTTTTGCAGGATTATTATTGCATTTCACATCGCAGGGTGTTGCAATATTTCTTTAATGCAAGGCGATCACTGCATTTAACATTGCAGCAGCCAGAAAAGCCATCCTAATGCGATGCATTTGTTGCATTTAACATTTGAGAGGTTTTGCAAAATTATTGCAATTAATTTAATGCATATAACATCCATGGGGGGTCGCTAGATGACTTTAATGCAAGGCCATCACTGCATTTAACATTGCAGCAGCCTGAAAAGTCATCCTAATGCGATGCATTTGTTGCATTTAACATTTGAGAGGTTTTGCAAAATTATTGCAATTAATTTAATGCATTTAACACCCACTGTGGGTCGCTAGATGACTTTAATGCAAGGCCATCACTGCATTTAACATTGCAGCAGCCTGCAAAGTTATCCTAATACGATGCATTAGTCCCGTTTAACATTTGAGAGGTTTTGCAGGATTATTATTGCATTTCACATCGCAGGGTGTTGCAATATTTCTTTAATGCAAGGCGATCACTGCATTTAACATTGCAGCAGCCAGAAAAGCCATCCTAATGCGATGCATTTGTTGCATTTAACATTTGAGAGGTTTTGCAAAATTATTGCAATTAATTTAATGCATATAACATCCATGGGGGGTCGCTAGATGACTTTAATGCAAGGCCATCACTGCATTTAACATTGCAGTAGCCTGCAAAGTTATCCTAATACGATGCATTAGTCACGTTTAACATTTGAGAGGTTTTGCAGGATTATTATTGCATTTCACATCGCAGGGTGTTGCGATATTTCTTTAATGCAAGGCGATCACTGCATTTAACATTGCAGCAGCCTGAAAAGTCATCCTAATGCGATGCCGGGGGTAGTAAATACAATAATAATACTATAGTAATAATAATTTATATTATTAATAATAAGAATAAATCAAAGATTGATTGATTGATCGATCGGTGGGTGGGTGGATGGATGTCAGGAATTTGAGAGATTTTGCATGATTATTACAATGATTTTAATGCATTTAATACCCCAGGACAGCTGCAATTTTGCTTTAATGCAAGGCCTGCGCTGCATTTAACATTGCAGGAGCCTAATTGCATTTAACATTTGAGAGGATTTGCAAAATTATTGCAATTAATTTTATTGCATTTAACATCCCAGGGGGTTGCAATATTGCTTTAATGCAACGCCAGCGCTGCATTTAACAATGCAACAGCCTGCAAAGTTATCCTAATACGATGCATTAGTCGCATTTAACATTTGAGAGGTTTTGCAGGATTATTATTATTGCATTTCACATCGCAGGGTGTTGCAATATTTCTTTAATGCAAGGCGATCACTGCATTTAACATTGCAGCAGCCTGAAAAGTCATCCTAATGCGATGCATTTGTTGCATTTAACATTTGAGAGGTTTTGCAAAATTATTGCAATTAATTTAATGCATTTAACACCCACTGTGGGTCGCTAGATGACTTTAATGCAAGGCCATCACTGCATTTAACATTGCAGCAGCCTGCAAAGTTATCCTAATACGATGCATTAGTCCCGTTTAACATTTGAGAGGTTTTGCAGGATTATTATTGCATTTCACATCGCAGGGTGTTGCAATATTTCTTTAATGCAAGGCGATCACTGCATTTAACATTGCAGCAGCCTGAAAAGTCATCCTAATGCGATGCATTTGTTGCATTTAACATTTGAGAGGTTTTGCAAAATTATTGCAATTAATTTAATGCATATAACATCCATGGGGGGTCGCTAGATGACTTTAATGCAAGGCCATCACTGCATTTAACATTGCAGTAGCCTGCAAAGTTATCCTAATACGATGCATTAGCCACGTTTAACATTTGAGAGGTTTTGCAGGATTATTATTGCATTTCACATCGCAGGGTGTTGCAATATTTCTTTAATGCAAGGCGATCACTGCATTTAACATTGCAGCAGCCTGAAAAGTCATCCTAATGCGATGCCGGGGGTAGTAAATACAATAATAATACAATAGTAATAATAATTTATATTATTAATAATAATAAGAATTAATCAAAGATTGATTGATCGATCGGTGGGTGGGTGGATGGATGTCAGGGGGAACCGTACACCAATAAAGATTTTAATGGTACCATGCATTAGTTGCATTGAACATTTGAGAGATTTTGCATGATTATTACAATGATTTTAATGCGTTTAATACCCCCAGAACAGCTGCAATTTTGCTTTAATGCAAGGGCTGTGCTGCATTTAACATTGCAGGAGCCTGCAAAGTTGTTCTAATGCGTTGCATTAATTGCATTTAACATTTGAGAGGTTTTGCAAAATTATTGCAATTAATTTTATTGCATTTAACATCCCAGGGGTTGCAATATTGCTTTAATGCAACGCCAGCGCTGCATTTAACAATGCAGCAGCCTGCAAAGTTATCCTAATATGATGCTTTAGTCGCATTTAACATTTGAGAGGTTTTGCAGGATTATTATTGCATTTCACATCGCAGGGTGTTGCAATATTTCTTTAATGCAAGGCGATCACTGCATTTAACATTGCAGCAGCCAGAAAAGTCATCCTAATGCGATGCATTTGTAGCATTTAACATTTGAGAGGTTTTGCAAAATTATTTCAATTAATTTAATGCATATAACATCCATGGGGGGTCGCTAGATGACTTTAATGCAAGGCCATCACTGCATTTAACATTGCAGTAGCCTGCAAAGTTATCCTAATACGATGCATTAGTCACGTTTAACATTTGAGAGGTTTTGCAGGATTATTATTGCATTTCACATCGCAGGGTGTTGCAATATTTCTTTAATGCAAGGCGATCACTGCATTTAACATTGCAGCAGCCAGAAAAGCCATCCTAATGCGATGCATTTGTTGCATTTAACATTTGAGAGGTTTTGCAAAATTATTGCAATTAATTTAATGCATATAACATCCATGGGGGGTCGCTAGATGACTTTAATGCAAGGCCATCACTGCATTTAACATTGCAGCAGCCTGAAAAGTCATCCTAATGCGATGCATTTGTTGCATTTAACATTTGAGAGGTTTTGCAAAATTATTGCAATTAATTTAATGCATTTAACACCCACTGTGGGTCGCTAGATGACTTTAATGCAAGGCCATCACTGCATTTAACATTGCAGCAGCCTGCAAAGTTATCCTAATACGATGCATTAGTCCCGTTTAACATTTGAGAGGTTTTGCAGGATTATTATTGCATTTCACATCGCAGGGTGTTGCAATATTTCTTTAATGCAAGGCGATCACTGCATTTAACATTGCAGCAGCCAGAAAAGCCATCCTAATGCGATGCATTTGTTGCATTTAACATTTGAGAGGTTTTGCAAAATTATTGCAATTAATTTAATGCATATAACATCCATGGGGGGTCGCTAGATGACTTTAATGCAAGGCCATCACTGCATTTAACATTGCAGTAGCCTGCAAAGTTATCCTAATACGATGCATTAGTCACGTTTAACATTTGAGAGGTTTTGCAGGATTATTATTGCATTTCACATCGCAGGGTGTTGCGATATTTCTTTAATGCAAGGCGATCACTGCATTTAACATTGCAGCAGCCTGAAAAGTCATCCTAATGCGATGCCGGGGGTAGTAAATACAATAATAATACTATAGTAATAATAATTTATATTATTAATAATAAGAATAAATCAAAGATTGATTGATTGATCGATCGGTGGGTGGGTGGATGGATGTCAGGCATTTGAGAGATTTTGCATGATTATTACAATGATTTTAATGCATTTAATACCCCAGGACAGCTGCAATTTTGCTTTAATGCAAGGCCTGCGCTGCATTTAACATTGCAGGAGCCTAATTGCATTTAACATTTGAGAGGATTTGCAAAATTATTGCAATTAATTTTATTGCATTTAACATCCCAGGGGGTTGCAATATTGCTTTAATGCAACGCCAGCGCTGCATTTAACAATGCAACAGCCTGCAAAGTTATCCTAATACGATGCATTAGTCGCATTTAACATTTGAGAGGTTTTGCAGGATTATTATTATTGCATTTCACATCGCAGGGTGTTGCAATATTTCTTTAATGCAAGGCGATCACTGCATTTAACATTGCAGCAGCCTGAAAAGTCATCCTAATGCGATGCATTTGTTGCATTTAACATTTGAGAGGTTTTGCAAAATTATTGCAATTAATTTAATGCATTTAACACCCACTGTGGGTCGCTAGATGACTTTAATGCAAGGCCATCACTGCATTTAACATTGCAGCAGCCTGCAAAGTTATCCTAATACGATGCATTAGTCCCGTTTAACATTTGAGAGGTTTTGCAGGATTATTATTGCATTTCACATCGCAGGGTGTTGCAATATTTCTTTAATGCAAGGCGATCACTGCATTTAACATTGCAGCAGCCTGAAAAGTCATCCTAATGCGATGCCGGGGGTAGTAAATACAATAATAATACTATAGTAATAATAATTTATATTATTAATAATAAGAATAAATCAAAGATTGATTGATTGATCGATCGGTGGGTGGGTGGATGGATGTCAGGAATTTGAGAGATTTTGCATGATTATTACAATGATTTTAATGCATTTAATACCCCAGGACAGCTGCAATTTTGCTTTAATGCAAGGCCTGCGCTGCATTTAACATTGCAGGAACCTAATTGCATTTAACATTTGAGAGGATTTGCAAAATTATTGCAATTAATTTTATTGCATTTAACATCCCAGGGGGTTGCAATATTGCTTTAATGCAACGCCAGCGCTGCATTTAACAATGCAACAGCCTGCAAAGTTATCCTAATACGATGCATTAGTCGCATTTAACATTTGAGAGGTTTTGCAGGATTATTATTATTGCATTTCACATCGCAGGGTGTTGCAATATTTCTTTAATGCAAGGCGATCACTGCATTTAACATTGCAGCAGCCTGAAAAGTCATCCTAATGCGATGCATTTGTTGCATTTAACATTTGAGAGGTTTTGCAAAATTATTGCAATTAATTTAATGCATTTAACACCCACTGTGGGTCGCTAGATGACTTTAATGCAAGGCCATCACTGCATTTAACATTGCAGCAGCCTGCAAAGTTATCCTAATACGATGCATTAGTCCCGTTTAACATTTGAGAGGTTTTGCAGGATTATTATTGCATTTCACATCGCAGGGTGTTGCAATATTTCTTTAATGCAAGGCGATCACTGCATTTAACATTGCAGCAGCCAGAAAAGCCATCCTAATGCGATGCATTTGTTGCATTTAACATTTGAGAGGTTTTGCAAAATTATTGCAATTAATTTAATGCATATAACATCCATGGGGGGTCGCTAGATGACTTTAGTGCAAGGCCATCACTGCATTTAACATTGCAGTAGCCTGCAAAGTTATCCTAATACGATGCATTAGTCACGTTTAACATTTGAGAGGTTTTGCAGGATTATTATTGCATTTCACATCGCAGGGTGTTGCAATATTTCTTTAATGCAAGGCGATCACTGCATTTAACATTGCAGCAGCCTGAAAAGTCATCCTAATGCGATGCCGGGGGTAGTAAATACAATAATAATACTATAGTAATAATAATTTATATTATTAATAATAAGAATAAATCAAAGATTGATTGATCGATCGGTGGGTGGGTGGATGGATGTCAGGGGGAACCGTACACCAATAAAGATTTTAATGGTACCATGCATTAGTTGCATTGAACATTTGAGAGATTTTGCATGATTATTACAATGATTTTAATGCGTTTAATACCCCCAGAACAGCTGCAATTTTGCTTTAATGCAAGGGCTGTGCTGCATTTAACATTGCAGGAGCCTGCAAAGTTGTTCTAATGCGTTGCATTAATTGCATTTAACATTTGAGAGGTTTTGCAAAATTATTGCAATTAATTTTATTGCATTTAACATCCCAGGGGTTGCAATATTGCTTTAATGCAACGCCAGCGCTGCATTTAACAATGCAGCAGCCTGCAAAGTTATCCTAATATGATGCTTTAGTCGCATTTAACATTTGAGAGGTTTTGCAGGATTATTATTGCATTTCACATCGCAGGGTGTTGCAATATTTCTTTAATGCAAGGCAATCACTGCATTTAACATTGCAGCAGCCAGAAAAGTCATCCTAATGCGATGCATTTGTAGCATTTAACATTTGAGAGGTTTTGCAAAATTATTTCAATTAATTTAATGCATATAACATCCATGGGGGGTCGCTAGATGACTTTAATGCAAGGCCATCACTGCATTTAACATTGCAGTAGCCTGCAAAGTTATCCTAATACGATGCATTAGTCACGTTTAACATTTGAGAGGTTTTGCAGGATTATTATTGCATTTCACATCGCAGGGTGTTGCAATATTTCTTTAATGCAAGGCGATCACTGCATTTAACATTGCAGCAGCCAGAAAAGCCATCCTAATGCGATGCATTTGTTGCATTTAACATTTGAGAGGTTTTGCAAAATTATTGCAATTAATTTAATGCATATAACATCCATGGGGGGTCGCTAGATGACTTTAATGCAAGGCCATCACTGCATTTAACATTGCAGTAGCCTGCAAAGTTATCCTAATACGATGCATTAGTCACGTTTAACATTTGAGAGGTTTTGCAGGATTATTATTGCATTTCACATCGCAGGGTGTTGCGATATTTCTTTAATGCAAGGCGATCACTGCATTTAACATTGCAGCAGCCTGAAAAGTCATCCTAATGCGATGCCGGGGGTAGTAAATACAATAATAATACTATAGTAATAATAATTTATATTATTAATAATAAGAATAAATCAAAGATTGATTGATTGATCGATCGGTGGGTGGGTGGATGGATGTCAGGAATTTGAGAGATTTTGCATGATTATTACAATGATTTTAATGCATTTAATACCCCAGGACAGCTGCAATTTTGCTTTAATGCAAGGCCTGCGCTGCATTTAACATTGCAGGAGCCTAATTGCATTTAACATTTGAGAGGATTTGCAAAATTATTGCAATTAATTTTATTGCATTTAACATCCCGGGGGGTTGCAATATTGCTTTAATGCAACGCCAGCGCTGCATTTAACAATGCAACAGCCTGCAAAGTTATCCTAATACGATGCATTAGTCGCATTTAACATTTGAGAGGTTTTGCAGGATTATTATTATTGCATTTCACATCGCAGGGTGTTGCAATATTTCTTTAATGCAAGGCGATCACTGCATTTAACATTGCAGCAGCCTGAAAAGTCATCCTAATGCGATGCATTTGTTGCATTTAACATTTGAGAGGTTTTGCAAAATTATTGCAATTAATTTAATGCATATAACATCCATTGGGGGTCGCTAGATGAATTTAATGCAAGGCCATCACTGCATTTAACATTGCAGCAGCCTGAAAAGTCATCCTAATGCGATGCCGGGGGTAGTAAATACAATAATAATACTATAGTAATAATAATTTATATTATTAATAATAAGAATAAATCAAAGATTGATTGATTGATTGATCGATCGGTGGGTGGGTGGATGGATGTCAGGAATTTGAGAGATTTTGCATGATTATTACAATGATTTTAATGCGTTTAATACCCCAGGACAGCTGCAATTTTGCTTTAATGCAAGGCCTGCGCTGCATTTAACATTGCAGGAGCCTAATTGCATTTAACATTTGAGAGGATTTGCAAAATTATTGCAATTAATTTTATTGCATTTAACATCCCAGGGGGTTGCAATATTGCTTTAATGCAACGCCAGCGCTGCATTTAACAATGCAGCAGCCTGCAAAGTTATCCTAACACGATGCATTAGTCGCATTTAACATTTGAGAGGTTTTGCAGGATTATTATTATTGCATTTCACATCGCAGGGTGTTGTAATATTTCTTTAATGCAAGGAGATCACTGCATTTAACATTGCAGCAGCCTGAAAAGTCATCCTAATGCGATGCATTTGTTGCATTTAACATTTGAGAGGTTTTGCAAAATTATTGCAATTAATTTAATGCATTTAACACCCACTGTGGGTCGCTAGATGACTTTAATGCAAGGCCATCACTGCATTTAACATTGCAGCAGCCTGCAAAGTTATCCTAATACGATGCATTAGTCCCGTTTAACATTTGAGAGGTTTTGCAGGATTATTATTGCATTTCACATCGCAGGGTGTTGCAATATTTCTTTAATGCAAGGCGATCACTGCATTTAACATTGCAGCAGCCTCAAAAGTCATCCTAATGCGATGCATTTGTTGCATTTAACATTTGAGAGGTTTTGCAAAATTATTGCAATTAATTTAATGCATTTAACACCCACTGTGGGTCGCTAGATGACTTTAATGCAAGGCCATCACTGCATTTAACATTGCAGCAGCCTGCAAAGTTATCCTAATACGATGCATTAGTCCCGTTTAACATTTGAGAGGTTTTGCAGGATTATTATTGCATTTCACATCGCAGGGTGTTGCAATATTTCTTTAATGCAAGGCGATCACTGCATTTAACATTGCAGCAGCCTGAAAAGTCATCCTAATGCGATGCATTTGTTGCATTTAACATTTGAGAGGTTTTGCAAAATTATTGCAATTAATTTAATGCATTTAACACCCACTGTGGGTCGCTAGATGACTTTAATGCAAGGCCATCACTGCATTTAACATTGCAGCAGCCTGCAAAGTTATCCTAATACGATGCATTAGTCCCGTTTAACATTTGAGAGGTTTTGCAGGATTATTATTGCATTTCACATCGCAGGGTGTTGCAATATTTCTTTAATGCAAGGCGATCACTGCATTTAACATTGCAGCAGCCTGAAAAGTCATCCTAATGCGATGCCGGGGGTAGTAAATACAATAATAATACTATAGTAATAATAATTTATATTATTAATAATAAGAATAAATCAAAGATTGATTGATTGATCGGTGGGTGGGTGGATGGATGTCAGGAATTTGAGAGATTTTGCATGATTATTACAATGATTTTAATGCATTTAATACCCCAGGACAGCTGCAATTTTGCTTTAATGCAAGGCCTGCGCTGCATTTAACATTGCAGGAGCCTAATTGCATTTAACATTTGAGAGGATTTGCAAAATTATTGCAATTAATTTTATTGCATTTAACATCCCAGGGGGTTGCAATATTGCTTTAATGCAACGCCAGCGCTGCATTTAACAATGCAACAGCCTGCAAAGTTATCCTAATACGATGCATTAGTCGCATTTAACATTTGAGAGGTTTTGCAGGATTATTATTATTGCATTTCACATCGCAGGGTGTTGCAATATTTCTTTAATGCAAGGCGATCACTGCATTTAACATTGCAGCAGCCTGAAAAGTCATCCTAATGCGATGCATTTGTTGCATTTAACATTTGAGAGGTTTTGCAAAATTATTGCAATTAATTTAATGCATTTAACACCCACTGTGGGTCGCTAGATGACTTTAATGCAAGGCCATCACTGCATTTAACATTGCAGCAGCCTGCAAAGTTATCCTAATACGATGCATTAGTCCCGTTTAACATTTGAGAGGTTTTGCAGGATTATTATTGCATTTCACATCGCAGGGTGTTGCAATATTTCTTTAATGCAAGGCGATCACTGCATTTAACATTGCAGCAGCCTGAAAAGTCATCCTAATGCGATGCATTTGTTGCATTTAACATTTGAGAGGTTTTGCAAAATTATTGCAATTAATTTAATGCATATAACATCCATGGGGGGTCGCTAGATGACTTTAATGCAAGGCCATCACTGCATTTAACATTGCAGTAGCCTGCAAAGTTATCCTAATACGATGCATTAGTCACGTTTAACATTTGAGAGGTTTTGCAGGATTATTATTGCATTTCACATCGCAGGGTGTTGCAATATTTCTTTAATGCAAGGCGATCACTGCATTTAACATTGCAGCAGCCTGAAAAGTCATCCTAATGCGATGCCGGGGGTAGTAAATACAATAATAATACAATAGTAATAATAATTTATATTATTAATAATAATAAGAATTAATCAAAGATTGATTGATCGATCGGTGGGTGGGTGGATGGATGTCAGGGGGAACCGTACACCAATAAAGATTTTAATGGTACCATGCATTAGTTGCATTGAACATTTGAGAGATTTTGCATGATTATTACAATGATTTTAATGCGTTTAATACCCCCAGAACAGCTGCAATTTTGCTTTAATGCAAGGGCTGTGCTGCATTTAACATTGCAGGAGCCTGCAAAGTTGTTCTAATGCGTTGCATTAATTGCATTTAACATTTGAGAGGTTTTGCAAAATTATTGCAATTAATTTTATTGCATTTAACATCCCAGGGGTTGCAATATTGCTTTAATGCAACGCCAGCGCTGCATTTAACAATGCAGCAGCCTGCAAAGTTATCCTAATATGATGCTTTAGTCGCATTTAACATTTGAGAGGTTTTGCAGGATTATTATTGCATTTCACATCGCAGGGTGTTGCAATATTTCTTTAATGCAAGGCGATCACTGCATTTAACATTGCAGCAGCCAGAAAAGTCATCCTAATGCGATGCATTTGTAGCATTTAACATTTGAGAGGTTTTGCAAAATTATTTCAATTAATTTAATGCATATAACATCCATGGGGGGTCGCTAGATGACTTTAATGCAAGGCCATCACTGCATTTAACATTGCAGTAGCCTGCAAAGTTATCCTAATACGATGCATTAGTCACGTTTAACATTTGAGAGGTTTTGCAGGATTATTATTGCATTTCACATCGCAGGGTGTTGCAATATTTCTTTAATGCAAGGCGATCACTGCATTTAACATTGCAGCAGCCAGAAAAGCCATCCTAATGCGATGCATTTGTTGCATTTAACATTTGAGAGGTTTTGCAAAATTATTGCAATTAATTTAATGCATATAACATCCATGGGGGGTCGCTAGATGACTTTAATGCAAGGCCATCACTGCATTTAACATTGCAGTAGCCTGCAAAGTTATCCTAATACGATGCATTAGTCACGTTTAACATTTGAGAGGTTTTGCAGGATTATTATTGCATTTCACATCGCAGGGTGTTGCGATATTTCTTTAATGCAAGGCGATCACTGCATTTAACATTGCAGCAGCCTGAAAAGTCATCCTAATGCGATGCCGGGGGTAGTAAATACAATAATAATACTATAGTAATAATAATTTATATTATTAATAATAAGAATAAATCAAAGATTGATTGATCGATCGGTGGGTGGGTGGATGGATGTCAGGAATTTGAGAGATTTTGCATGATTATTACAATGATTTTAATGCGTTTAATACCCCAGGACAGCTGCAATTTTGCTTTAATGCAAGGCCTGTGCTGCATTTAACATTGCAGGAGCCTAATTGCATTTAACATTTGAGAGGATTTGCAAAATTATTGCAATTAATTTTATTGCATTTAACATCCCAGGGGGTTGCAATATTGCTTTAATGCAACGCCAGCGCTGCATTTAACAATGCAGCAGCCTGCAAAGTTATCCTAATACGATGCATTAGTCGCATTTAACATTTGAGAGGTTTTGCAGGATTATTATTATTGCATTTCACATCGCAGGGTGTTGCAATATTTCTTTAATGCAAGGCGATCACTGCATTTAACATTGCAGCAGCCTGAAAAGTCATCCTAATGCGATGCATTTGTTGCATTTAACATTTGAGAGGTTTTGCAAAATTATTGCAATTAATTTAATGCATTTAACACCCACTGTGGGTCGCTAGATGACTTTAATGCAAGGCCATCACTGCATTTAACATTGCAGCAGCCTGCAAAGTTATCCTAATACGATGCATTAGTCCCGTTTAACATTTGAGAGGTTTTGCAGGATTATTATTGCATTTCACATCGCAGGGTGTTGCAATATTTCTTTAATGCAAGGCGATCACTGCATTTAACATTGCAGCAGCCTGAAAAGTCATCCTAATGCGATGCCGGGGGTAGTAAATACAATAATAATACTATAGTAATAATAATTTATATTATTAATAATAAGAATAAATCAAAGATTGATTGATTGATCGATCGGTGGGTGGGTGGGTGGATGGATGTCAGGAATTTGAGAGATTTTGCATGATTATTACAATGATTTTAATGCG
Organism: Rhinoraja longicauda; assembly: GCF_053455715.1. Lineage (NCBI taxonomy): Eukaryota > Metazoa > Chordata > Chondrichthyes > Rajiformes > Arhynchobatidae > Rhinoraja > Rhinoraja longicauda. Next base: position 92,135 of record NW_027601470.1, read on the forward strand.
TTTAATACCCCAGGACAGCTGCAATTTTGCTTTAATGCAAGGCCTGTGCTGCATTTAACATTGCAGGAGCCTAATTGCATTTAACATTTGAGAGGATTTGCAAAATTATTGCAATTAATTTTATTGCATTTAACATCCCAGGGGGTTGCAATATTGCTTTAATGCAACGCCAGCGCTGCATTTAACAATGCAGCAGCCTGCAAAGTTATCCTAATACGATGCATTAGTCGCATTTAACATTTGAGAGGTTTTGCAGGATTATTATTATTGCATTTCACATCGCAGGGTGTTGCAATATTTCTTTAATGCAAGGCGATCACTGCATTTAACATTGCAGCAGCCTGAAAAGTCATCCTAATGCGATGCATTTGTTGCATTTAACATTTGAGAGGTTTTGCAAAATTATTGCAATTAATTTAATGCATTTAACACCCACTGTGGGTCGCTAGATGACTTTAATGCAAGGCCATCACTGCATTTAACATTGCAGCAGCCTGCAAAGTTATCCTAATACGATGCATTAGTCCCGTTTAACATTTGAGAGGTTTTGCAGGATTATTATTGCATTTCACATCGCAGGGTGTTGCAATATTTCTTTAATGCAAGGCGATCACTGCATTTAACATTGCAGCAGCCTGAAAAGTCATCCTAATGCGATGCATTTGTTGCATTTAACATTTGAGAGGTTTTGCAAAATTATTGCAATTAATTTAATGCATATAACATCCATGGGGGGTCGCTAGATGACTTTAATGCAAGGCCATCACTGCATTTAACATTGCAGTAGCCTGCAAAGTTATCCTAATACGATGCATTAGTCACGTTTAACATTTGAGAGGTTTTGCAGGATTATTATTATTGCATTTCACATCGCAGGGTGTTGCAATATTTCTTTAATGCAAGGCGATCACTGCATTTAACATTGCAGCAGCCTGAAAAGTCATCCTAATGCGATGCATTTGTTGCATTTAACATTTGAGAGGTTTTGCAAAATTATTGCAATTAATTTAATGCATTTAACACCCACTGTGGGTCGCTAGATGACTTTAATGCAAGGCCATCACTGCATTTAACATTGCAGCAGCCTGCAAAGTTATCCTAATACGATGCATTAGTCCCGTTTAACATTTGAGAGGTTTTGCAGGATTATTATTGCATTTCACATCGCAGGGTGTTGCGATATTTCTTTAATGCAAGGCGATCACTGCATTTAACATTGCAGCAGCCTGAAAAGTCATCCTAATGCGATGCCGGGGGTAGTAAATACAATAATAATACTATAGTAATAATAATTTATATTATTAATAATAAGAATAAATCAAAGATTGATTGATTGATCGATCGGTGGGTGGGTGGATGGATGTCAGGAATTTGAGAGATTTTGCATGATTATTACAATGATTTTAATGCGTTTAATACCCCAGGACAGCTGCAATTTTGCTTTAATGCAAGGCCTGCGCTGCATTTAACATTGCAGGAGCCTAATTGCATTTAACATTTGAGAGGATTTGCAAAATTATTGCAATTAATTTTATTGCATTTAACATCCCAGGGGGTTGCAATATTGCTTTAATGCAACGCCAGCGCTGCATTTAACAATGCAACAGCCTGCAAAGTTATCCTAATACGATGCATTAGTCGCATTTAACATTTGAGAGGTTTTGCAGGATTATTATTATTGCATTTCACATCGCAGGGTGTTGCAATATTTCTTTAATGCAAGGCGATCACTGCATTTAACATTGCAGCAGCCTGAAAAGTCATCCTAATGCGATGCATTTGTTGCATTTAACATTTGAGAGGTTTTGCAAAATTATTGCAATTAATTTAATGCATTTAACACCCACTGTGGGTCGCTAGATGACTTTAATGCAAGGCCATCACTGCATTTAACATTGCAGCAGCCTGCAAAGTTATCCTAATACGATGCATTAGTCCCGTTTAACATTTGAGAGGTTTTGCAGGATTATTATTGCATTTCACATCGCAGGGTGTTGCAATATTTCTTTAATGCAAGGCGATCACTGCATTTAACATTGCAGCAGCCTGAAAAGTCATCCTAATGCGATGCCGGGGGTAGTAAATACAATAATAATACTATAGTAATAATAATTTATATTATTAATAATAAGAATAAATCAAAGATTGATTGATTGATCGATCGGTGGGTGGGTGGATGGATGTCAGGAATTTGAGAGATTTTGCATGATTATTACAATGATTTTAATGCGTTTAATACCCCAGGACAGCTGCAATTTTGCTTTAATGCAAGGCCTGCGCTGCATTTAACATTGCAGGAGCCTAATTGCATTTAACATTTGAGAGGTTTTGCAAAATTATTGCAATTAATTTAATGCATATAACATCCATGGGGGGTCGCTAGATGACTTTAATGCAAGGCCATCACTGCATTTAACAATGCAACAGCCTGCAAAGTTATCCTAATACGATGCATTAGTCGCATTTAACATTTGAGAGGTTTTGCAGGATTATTATTATTGCATTTCACATCGCAGGGTGTTGCAATATTTCTTTAATGCAAGGCGATCACTGCATTTAACATTGCAGCAGCCTGAAAAGTCATCCTAATGCGATGCATTTGTTGCATTTAACATTTGAGAGGTTTTGCAAAATTATTGCAATTAATTTAATGCATTTAACACCCACTGTGGGTCGCTAGATGACTTTAATGCAAGGCCATCACTGCATTTAACATTGCAGCAGCCTGCAAAGTTATCCTAATACGATGCATTAGTCCCGTTTAACATTTGAGAGGTTTTGCAGGATTATTATTGCATTTCACATCGCAGGGTGTTGCGATATTTCTTTAATGCAAGGCGATCACTGCATTTAACATTGCAGCAGCCTGAAAAGTCATCCTAATGCGATGCCGGGGGTAGTAAATACAATAATAATACTATAGTAATAATAATTTATATTATTAATAATAAGAATAAATCAAAGATTGATTGATTGATCGATCGGTGGGTGGGTGGATGGATGTCAGGAATTTGAGAGATTTTGCATGATTATTACAATGATTTTAATGCGTTTAATACCCCAGGACAGCTGCAATTTTGCTTTAATGCAAGGCCTGCGCTGCATTTAACATTGCAGGAGCCTAATTGCATTTAACATTTGAGAGGATTTGCAAAATTATTGCAATTAATTTTATTGCATTTAACATCCCAGGGGGTTGCAATATTGCTTTAATGCAACGCCAGCGCTGCATTTAACAATGCAACAGCCTGCAAAGTTATCCTAATACGATGCATTAGTCGCATTTAACATTTGAGAGGTTTTGCAGGATTATTATTATTGCATTTCACATCGCAGGGTGTTGCAATATTTCTTTAATGCAAGGCGATCACTGCATTTAACATTGCAGCAGCCTGAAAAGTCATCCTAATGCGATGCATTTGTTGCATTTAACATTTGAGAGGTTTTGCAAAATTATTGCAATTAATTTAATGCATTTAACACCCACCGTGGGTCGCTAGATGACTTTAATGCAAGGCCATCACTGCATTTAACATTGCAGCAGCCTGCAAAGTTATCCTAATACGATGCATTAGTCCCGTTTAACATTTGAGAGGTTTTGCAGGATTATTATTGCATTTCACATCGCAGGGTGTTGCAATATTTCTTTAATGCAAGGCGATCACTGCATTTAACATTGCAGCAGCCTGAAAAGTCATCCTAATGCGATGCCGGGGGTAGTAAATACAATAATAATACTATAGTAATAATAATTTATATTATTAATAATAAGAATAAATCAAAGATTGATTGATTGATCGATCGGTGGGTGGGTGGATGGATGTCAGGAATTTGAGAGATTTTGCATGATTATTACAATGATTTTAATGCGTTTAATACCCCAGGACAGCTGCAATTTTGCTTTAATGCAAGGCCTGCGCTGCATTTAACATTGCAGGAGCCTAATTGCATTTAACATTTGAGAGGATTTGCAAAATTATTGCAATTAATTTTATTGCATTTAACATCCCAGGGGGTTGCAATATTGCTTTAATGCAACGCCAGCGCTGCATTTAACAATGCAACAGCCTGCAAAGTTATCCTAATACGATGCATTAGTCGCATTTAACATTTGAGAGGTTTTGCAGGATTATTATTATTGCATTTCACATCGCAGGGTGTTGCAATATTTCTTTAATGCAAGGCGATCACTGCATTTAACATTGCAGCAGCCTGAAAAGTCATCCTAATGCGATGCATTTGTTGCATTTAACATTTGAGAGGTTTTGCAAAATTATTGCAATTAATTTAATGCATTTAACACCCACTGTGGGTCGCTAGATGACTTTAATGCAAGGCCATCACTGCATTTAACATTGCAGCAGCCTTCAAAGTTATCCTAATACGATGCATTAGTCCCGTTTAACATTTGAGAGGTTTTGCAGGATTATTATTGCATTTCACATCGCAGGGTGTTGCAATATTTCTTTAATGCAAGGCGATCACTGCATTTAACATTGCAGCAGCCTGAAAAGTCATCCTAATGCGATGCCGGGGGTAGTAAATACAATAATAATACTATAGTAATAATAATTTATATTATTAATAATAAGAATAAATCAAAGATTGATTGATTGATCGATCGGTGGGTGGGTGGATGGATGTCAGGAATTTGAGAGATTTTGCATGATTATTACAATGATTTTAATGCGTTTAATACCCCAGGACAGCTGCAATTTTGCTTTAATGCAAGGCCTGTGCTGCATTTAACATTGCAGGAGCCTAATTGCATTTAACATTTGAGAGGATTTGCAAAATTATTGCAATTAATTTTATTGCATTTAACATCCCAGGGGGTTGCAATATTGCTTTAATGCAACGCCAGCGCTGCATTTAACAATGCAGCAGCCTGCAAAGTTATCCTAATACGATGCATTAGTCGCATTTAACATTTGAGAGGTTTTGCAGGATTATTATTATTGCATTTCACATCGCAGGGTGTTGCAATATTTCTTTAATGCAAGGCGATCACTGCATTTAACATTGCAGCAGCCTGAAAAGTCATCCTAATGCGATGCATTTGTTGCATTTAACATTTGAGAGGTTTTGCAAAATTATTGCAATTAATTTAATGCATTTAACACCCACTGTGGGTCGCTAGATGACTTTAATGCAAGGCCATCACTGCATTTAACATTGCAGCAGCCTGCAAAGTTATCCTAATACGATGCATTAGTCCCGTTTAACATTTGAGAGGTTTTGCAGGATTATTATTGCATTTCACATCGCAGGGTGTTGCAATATTTCTTTAATGCAAGGCGATCACTGCATTTAACATTGCAGCAGCCTGAAAAGTCATCCTAATGCGATGCATTTGTTGCATTTAACATTTGAGAGGTTTTGCAAAATTATTGCAATTAATTTAATGCATATAACATCCATGGGGGGTCGCTAGATGACTTTAATGCAAGGCCATCACTGCATTTAACATTGCAGTAGCCTGCAAAGTTATCCTAATACGATGCATTAGTCACGTTTAACATTTGAGAGGTTTTGCAGGATTATTATTGCATTTCACATCGCAGGGTGTTGCAATATTTCTTTAATGCAAGGCGATCACTGCATTTAACATTGCAGCAGCCTGAAAAGTCATCCTAATGCGATGCCGGGGGTAGTAAATACAATAATAATACAATAGTAATAATAATTTATATTATTAATAATAATAAGAATTAATCAAAGATTGATTGATCGATCGGTGGGTGGGTGGATGGATGTCAGGGGGAACCGTACACCAATAAAGATTTTAATGGTACCATGCATTAGTTGCATTGAACATTTGAGAGATTTTGCATGATTATTACAATGATTTTAATGCGTTTAATACCCCCAGAACAGCTGCAATTTTGCTTTAATGCAAGGGCTGTGCTGCATTTAACATTGCAGGAGCCTGCAAAGTTGTTCTAATGCGTTGCATTAATTGCATTTAACATTTGAGAGGTTTTGCAAAATTATTGCAATTAATTTTATTGCATTTAACATCCCAGGGGTTGCAATATTGCTTTAATGCAACGCCAGCGCTGCATTTAACAATGCAGCAGCCTGCAAAGTTATCCTAATATGATGCTTTAGTCGCATTTAACATTTGAGAGGTTTTGCAGGATTATTATTGCATTTCACATCGCAGGGTGTTGCAATATTTCTTTAATGCAAGGCGATCACTGCATTTAACATTGCAGCAGCCAGAAAAGTCATCCTAATGCGATGCATTTGTAGCATTTAACATTTGAGAGGTTTTGCAAAATTATTTCAATTAATTTAATGCATATAACATCCATGGGGGGTCGCTAGATGACTTTAATGCAAGGCCATCACTGCATTTAACATTGCAGTAGCCTGCAAAGTTATCCTAATACGATGCATTAGTCACGTTTAACATTTGAGAGGTTTTGCAGGATTATTATTGCATTTCACATCGCAGGGTGTTGCAATATTTCTTTAATGCAAGGCGATCACTGCATTTAACATTGCAGCAGCCAGAAAAGCCATCCTAATGCGATGCATTTGTTGCATTTAACATTTGAGAGGTTTTGCAAAATTATTGCAATTAATTTAATGCATATAACATCCATGGGGGGTCGCTAGATGACTTTAATGCAAGGCCATCACTGCATTTAACATTGCAGTAGCCTGCAAAGTTATCCTAATACGATGCATTAGTCACGTTTAACATTTGAGAGGTTTTGCAGGATTATTATTGCATTTCACATCGCAGGGTGTTGCGATATTTCTTTAATGCAAGGCGATCACTGCATTTAACATTGCAGCAGCCTGAAAAGTCATCCTAATGCGATGCCGGGGGTAGTAAATACAATAATAATACTATAGTAATAATAATTTATATTATTAATAATAAGAATAAATCAAAGATTGATTGATCGATCGGTGGGTGGGTGGATGGATGTCAGGAATTTGAGAGATTTTGCATGATTATTACAATGATTTTAATGCGTTTAATACCCCAGGACAGCTGCAATTTTGCTTTAATGCAAGGCCTGTGCTGCATTTAACATTGCAGGAGCCTAATTGCATTTAACATTTGAGAGGATTTGCAAAATTATTGCAATTAATTTTATTGCATTTAACATCCCAGGGGGTTGCAATATTGCTTTAATGCAACGCCAGCGCTGCATTTAACAATGCAGCAGCCTGCAAAGTTATCCTAATACGATGCATTAGTCGCATTTAACATTTGAGAGGTTTTGCAGGATTATTATTATTGCATTTCACATCGCAGGGTGTTGCAATATTTCTTTAATGCAAGGCGATCACTGCATTTAACATTGCAGCAGCCTGAAAAGTCATCCTAATGCGATGCATTTGTTGCATTTAACATTTGAGAGGTTTTGCAAAATTATTGCAATTAATTTAATGCATTTAACACCCACTGTGGGTCGCTAGATGACTTTAATGCAAGGCCATCACTGCATTTAACATTGCAGCAGCCTGCAAAGTTATCCTAATACGATGCATTAGTCCCGTTTAACATTTGAGAGGTTTTGCAGGATTATTATTGCATTTCACATCGCAGGGTGTTGCAATATTTCTTTAATGCAAGGCGATCACTGCATTTAACATTGCAGCAGCCTGAAAAGTCATCCTAATGCGATGCCGGGGGTAGTAAATACAATAATAATACTATAGTAATAATAATTTATATTATTAATAATAAGAATAAATCAAAGATTGATTGATTGATCGATCGGTGGGTGGGTGGGTGGATGGATGTCAGGAATTTGAGAGATTTTGCATGATTATTACAATGATTTTAATGCGTTTAATACCCCAGGACAGCTGCAATTTTGCTTTAATGCAAGGCCTGTGCTGCATTTAACATTGCAGGAGCCTAATTGCATTTAACATTTGAGAGGATTTGCAAAATTATTGCAATTAATTTTATTGCATTTAACATCCCAGGGGGTTGCAATATTGCTTTAATGCAACGCCAGCGCTGCATTTAACAATGCAGCAGCCTGCAAAGTTATCCTAATACGATGCATTAGTCGCATTTAACATTTGAGAGGTTTTGCAGGATTATTATTATTGCATTTCACATCGCAGGGTGTTGCAATATTTCTTTAATGCAAGGCGATCACTGCATTTAACATTGCAGCAGCCTGAAAAGTCATCCTAATGCGATGCATTTGTTGCATTTAACATTTGAGAGGTTTTGCAAAATTATTGCAATTAATTTAATGCATTTAACACCCACTGTGGGTCGCTAGATGACTTTAATGCAAGGCCATCACTGCATTTAACATTGCAGCAGCCTGCAAAGTTATCCTAATACGATGCATTAGTCCCGTTTAACATTTGAGAGGTTTTGCAGGATTATTATTGCATTTCACATCGCAGGGTGTTGCAATATTTCTTTAATGCAAGGCGATCACTGCATTTAACATTGCAGCAGCCTGAAAAGTCATCCTAATGCGATGCATTTGTTGCATTTAACATTTGAGAGGTTTTGCAAAATTATTGCAATTAATTTAATGCATATAACATCCATGGGGGGTCGCTAGATGACTTTAATGCAAGGCCATCACTGCATTTAACATTGCAGTAGCCTGCAAAGTTATCCTAATACGATGCATTAGTCACGTTTAACATTTGAGAGGTTTTGCAGGATTATTATTATTGCATTTCACATCGCAGGGTGTTGCAATATTTCTTTAATGCAAGGCGATCACTGCATTTAACATTGCAGCAGCCTGAAAAGTCATCCTAATGCGATGCATTTGTTGCATTTAACATTTGAGAGGTTTTGCAAAATTATTGCAATTAATTTAATGCATTTAACACCCACTGTGGGTCGCTAGATGACTTTAATGCAAGGCCATCACTGCATTTAACATTGCAGCAGCCTGCAAAGTTATCCTAATACGATGCATTAGTCCCGTTTAACATTTGAGAGGTTTTGCAGGATTATTATTGCATTTCACATCGCAGGGTGTTGCGATATTTCTTTAATGCAAGGCGATCACTGCATTTAACATTGCAGCAGCCTGAAAAGTCATCCTAATGCGATGCCGGGGGTAGTAAATACAATAATAATACTATAGTAATAATAATTTATATTATTAATAATAAGAATAAATCAAAGATTGATTGATTGATCGATCGGTGGGTGGGTGGATGGATGTCAGGAATTTGAGAGATTTTGCATGATTATTACAATGATTTTAATGCGTTTAATACCCCAGGACAGCTGCAATTTTGCTTTAATGCAAGGCCTGCGCTGCATTTAACATTGCAGGAGCCTAATTGCATTTAACATTTGAGAGGATTTGCAAAATTATTGCAATTAATTTTATTGCATTTAACATCCCAGGGGGTTGCAATATTGCTTTAATGCAACGCCAGCGCTGCATTTAACAATGCAACAGCCTGCAAAGTTATCCTAATACGATGCATTAGTCGCATTTAACATTTGAGAGGTTTTGCAGGATTATTATTATTGCATTTCACATCGCAGGGTGTTGCAATATTTCTTTAATGCAAGGCGATCACTGCATTTAACATTGCAGCAGCCTGAAAAGTCATCCTAATGCGATGCATTTGTTGCATTTAACATTTGAGAGGTTTTGCAAAATTATTGCAATTAATTTAATGCATTTAACACCCACTGTGGGTCGCTAGATGACTTTAATGCAAGGCCATCACTGCATTTAACATTGCAGCAGCCTGCAAAGTTATCCTAATACGATGCATTAGTCCCGTTTAACATTTGAGAGGTTTTGCAGGATTATTATTGCATTTCACATCGCAGGGTGTTGCAATATTTCTTTAATGCAAGGCGATCACTGCATTTAACATTGCAGCAGCCTGAAAAGTCATCCTAATGCGATGCATTTGTTGCATTTAACATTTGAGAGGTTTTGCAAAATTATTGCAATTAATTTAATGCATATAACATCCATGGGGGGTCGCTAGATGACTTTAATGCAAGGCCATCACTGCATTTAACATTGCAGTAGCCTGCAAAGTTATCCTAATACGATGCATTAGTCACGTTTAACATTTGAGAGGTTTTGCAGGATTATTATTATTGCATTTCACATCGCAGGGTGTTGCAATATTTCTTTAATGCAAGGCGATCACTGCATTTAACATTGCAGCAGCCTGAAAAGTCATCCTAATGCGATGCATTTGTTGCATTTAACATTTGAGAGGTTTTGCAAAATTATTGCAATTAATTTAATGCATTTAACACCCACTGTGGGTCGCTAGATGACTTTAATGCAAGGCCATCACTGCATTTAACATTGCAGCAGCCTGCAAAGTTATCCTAATACGATGCATTAGTCCCGTTTAACATTTGAGAGGTTTTGCAGGATTATTATTGCATTTCACATCGCAGGGTGTTGCGATATTTCTTTAATGCAAGGCGATCACTGCATTTAACATTGCAGCAGCCTGAAAAGTCATCCTAATGCGATGCCGGGGGTAGTAAATACAATAATAATACTATAGTAATAATAATTTATATTATTAATAATAAGAATAAATCAAAGATTGATTGATTGATCGATCGGTGGGTGGGTGGATGGATGTCAGGAATTTGAGAGATTTTGCATGATTATTACAATGATTTTAATGCGTTTAATACCCCAGGACAGCTGCAATTTTGCTTTAATGCAAGGCCTGCGCTGCATTTAACATTGCAGGAGCCTAATTGCATTTAACATTTGAGAGGATTTGCAAAATTATTGCAATTAATTTTATTGCATTTAACATCCCAGGGGGTTGCAATATTGCTTTAATGCAACGCCAGCGCTGCATTTAACAATGCAACAGCCTGCAAAGTTATCCTAATACGATGCATTAGTCGCATTTAACATTTGAGAGGTTTTGCAGGATTATTATTATTGCATTTCACATCGCAGGGTGTTGCAATATTTCTTTAATGCAAGGCGATCACTGCATTTAACATTGCAGCAGCCTGAAAAGTCATCCTAATGCGATGCATTTGTTGCATTTAACATTTGAGAGGTTTTGCAAAATTATTGCAATTAATTTAATGCATTTAACACCCACTGTGGGTCGCTAGATGACTTTAATGCAAGGCCATCACTGCATTTAACATTGCAGCAGCCTGCAAAGTTATCCTAATACGATGCATTAGTCCCGTTTAACATTTGAGAGGTTTTGCAGGATTATTATTGCATTTCACATCGCAGGGTGTTGCAATATTTCTTTAATGCAAGGCGATCACTGCATTTAACATTGCAGCAGCCTGAAAAGTCATCCTAATGCGATGCCGGGGGTAGTAAATACAATAATAATACTATAGTAATAATAATTTATATTATTAATAATAAGAATAAATCAAAGATTGATTGATTGATCGATCGGTGGGTGGGTGGATGGATGTCAGGAATTTGAGAGATTTTGCATGATTATTACAATGATTTTAATGCGTTTAATACCCCAGGACAGCTGCAATTTTGCTTTAATGCAAGGCCTGCGCTGCATTTAACATTGCAGGAGCCTAATTGCATTTAACATTTGAGAGGATTTGCAAAATTATTGCAATTAATTTTATTGCATTTAACATCCCAGGGGGTTGCAATATTGCTTTAATGCAACGCCAGCGCTGCATTTAACAATGCAACAGCCTGCAAAGTTATCCTAATACGATGCATTAGTCGCATTTAACATTTGAGAGGTTTTGCAGGATTATTATTATTGCATTTCACATCGCAGGGTGTTGCAATATTTCTTTAATGCAAGGCGATCACTGCATTTAACATTGCAGCAGCCTGAAAAGTCATCCTAATGCGATGCATTTGTTGCATTTAACATTTGAGAGGTTTTGCAAAATTATTGCAATTAATTTAATGCATTTAACACCCACTGTGGGTCGCTAGATGACTTTAATGCAAGGCCATCACTGCATTTAACATTGCAGCAGCCTTCAAAGTTATCCTAATACGATGCATTAGTCCCGTTTAACATTTGAGAGGTTTTGCAGGATTATTATTGCATTTCACATCGCAGGGTGTTGCAATATTTCTTTAATGCAAGGCGATCACTGCATTTAACATTGCAGCAGCCTGAAAAGTCATCCTAATGCGATGCCGGGGGTAGTAAATACAATAATAATACTATAGTAATAATAATTTATATTATTAATAATAAGAATAAATCAAAGATTGATTGATTGATCGATCGGTGGGTGGGTGGGTGGATGGATGTCAGGAATTTGAGAGATTTTGCATGATTATTACAATGATTTTAATGCGTTTAATACCCCAGGACAGCTGCAATTTTGCTTTAATGCAAGGCCTGTGCTGCATTTAACATTGCAGGAGCCTAATTGCATTTAACATTTGAGAGGATTTGCAAAATTATTGCAATTAATTTTATTGCATTTAACATCCCAGGGGGTTGCAATATTGCTTTAATGCAACGCCAGCGCTGCATTTAACAATGCAGCAGCCTGCAAAGTTATCCTAATACGATGCATTAGTCGCATTTAACATTTGAGAGGTATTGCAGGATTATTATTATTGCATTTCACATCGCAGGGTGTTGCAATATTTCTTTAATGCAAGGCGATCACTGCATTTAACATTGCAGCAGCCTGAAAAGTCATCCTAATGCGATGCATTTGTTGCATTTAACATTTGAGAGGTTTTGCAAAATTATTGCAATTAATTTAATGCATTTAACACCCACTGTGGGTCGCTAGATGACTTTAATGCAAGGCCATCACTGCATTTAACATTGCAGCAGCCTGCAAAGTTATCCTAATACGATGCATTAGTCCCGTTTAACATTTGAGAGGTTTTGCAGGATTATTATTGCATTTCACATCGCAGGGTGTTGCAATATTTCTTTAATGCAAGGCGATCACTGCATTTAACATTGCAGCAGCCTGAAAAGTCATCCTAATGCGATGCATTTGTTGCATTTAACATTTGAGAGGTTTTGCAAAATTATTGCAATTAATTTAATGCATATAACATCCATGGGGGGTCGCTAGATGACTTTAATGCAAGGCCATCACTGCATTTAACATTGCAGTAGCCTGCAAAGTTATCCTAATACGATGCATTAGTCACGTTTAACATTTGAGAGGTTTTGCAGGATTATTATTGCATTTCACATCGCAGGGTGTTGCAATATTTCTTTAATGCAAGGCGATCACTGCATTTAACATTGCAGCAGCCTGAAAAGTCATCCTAATGCGATGCCGGGGGTAGTAAATACAATAATAATACAATAGTAATAATAATTTATATTATTAATAATAATAAGAATTAATCAAAGATTGATTGATCGATCGGTGGGTGGGTGGATGGATGTCAGGGGGAACCGTACACCAATAAAGATTTTAATGGTACCATGCATTAGTTGCATTGAACATTTGAGAGATTTTGCATGATTATTACAATGATTTTAATGCGTTTAATACCCCCAGAACAGCTGCAATTTTGCTTTAATGCAAGGGCTGTGCTGCATTTAACATTGCAGGAGCCTGCAAAGTTGTTCTAATGCGTTGCATTAATTGCATTTAACATTTGAGAGGTTTTGCAAAATTATTGCAATTAATTTTATTGCATTTAACATCCCAGGGGTTGCAATATTGCTTTAATGCAACGCCAGCGCTGCATTTAACAATGCAGCAGCCTGCAAAGTTATCCTAATATGATGCTTTAGTCGCATTTAACATTTGAGAGGTTTTGCAGGATTATTATTGCATTTCACATCGCAGGGTGTTGCAATATTTCTTTAATGCAAGGCGATCACTGCATTTAACATTGCAGCAGCCAGAAAAGCCATCCTAATGCGATGCATTTGTTGCATTTAACATTTGAGAGGTTTTGCAAAATTATTGCAATTAATTTAATGCATATAACATCCATGGGGGGTCGCTAGATGACTTTAATGCAAGGCCATCACTGCATTTAACATTGCAGTAGCCTGCAAAGTTATCCTAATACGATGCATTAGTCACGTTTAACATTTGAGAGGTTTTGCAGGATTATTATTGCATTTCACATCGCAGGGTGTTGCGATATTTCTTTAATGCAAGGCGATCACTGCATTTAACATTGCAGCAGCCTGAAAAGTCATCCTAATGCGATGCATTTGTTGCATTTAACATTTGAGAGGTTTTGCAAAATTATTGCAATTAATTTAATGCATTTAACACCCACTGTGGGTCGCTAGATGACTTTAATGCAAGGCCATCACTGCATTTAACATTGCAGCAGCCTGCAAAGTTATCCTAATACGATGCATTAGTCCCGTTTAACATTTGAGAGGTTTTGCAGGATTATTATTGCATTTCACATCGCAGGGTGTTGCAATATTTCTTTAATGCAAGGCGATCACTGCATTTAACATTGCAGCAGCCTGAAAAGTCATCCTAATGCGATGCCGGGGGTAGTAAATACAATAATAATACTATAGTAATAATAATTTATATTATTAATAATAAGAATAAATCAAAGATTGATTGATTGATCGATCGGTGGGTGGGTGGATGGATGTCAGGAATTTGAGAGATTTTGCATGATTATTACAATGATTTTAATGCGTTTAATACCCCAGGACAGCTGCAATTTTGCTTTAATGCAAGGCCTGCGCTGCATTTAACATTGCAGGAGCCTAATTGCATTTAACATTTGAGAGGATTTGCAAAATTATTGCAATTAATTTTATTGCATTTAACATCCCAGGGGGTTGCAATATTGCTTTAATGCAACGCCAGCGCTGCATTTAACAATGCAACAGCCTGCAAAGTTATCCTAATACGATGCATTAGTCGCATTTAGCATTTGAGAGGTTTTGCAGGATTATTATTATTGCATTTCACATCGCAGGGTGTTGCAATATTTCTTTAATGCAAGGCGATCACTGCATTTAACATTGCAGCAGCCTGAAAAGTCATCCTAATGCGATGCATTTGTTGCATTTAACATTTGAGAGGTTTTGCAAAATTATTGCAATTAATTTAATGCATTTAACACCCACTGTGGGTCGCTAGATGACTTTAATGCAAGGCCATCACTGCATTTAACATTGCAGCAGCCTTCAAAGTTATCCTAATACGATGCATTAGTCCCGTTTAACATTTGAGAGGTTTTGCAGGATTATTATTGCATTTCACATCGCAGGGTGTTGCAATATTTCTTTAATGCAAGGCGATCACTGCATTTAACATTGCAGCAGCCTGAAAAGTCATCCTAATGCGATGCCGGGGGTAGTAAATACAATAATAATACTATAGTAATAATAATTTATATTATTAATAATAAGAATAAATCAAAGATTGATTGATTGATCGATCGGTGGGTGCGTGGATGGATGTCAGGAATTTGAGAGATTTTGCATGATTATTACAATGATTTTAATGCGTTTAATACCCCAGGACAGCTGCAATTTTGCTTTAATGCAAGGCCTGCGCTGCATTTAACATTGCAGGAGCCTAATTGCATTTAACATTTGAGAGGATTTGCAAAATTATTGCAATTAATTTTATTGCATTTAACATCCCAGGGGGTTGCAATATTGCTTTAATGCAACGCCAGCGCTGCATTTAACAATGCAACAGCCTGCAAAGTTATCCTAATACGATGCATTAGTCGCATTTAACATTTGAGAGGTTTTGCAGGATTATTATTATTGCATTTCACATCGCAGGGTGTTGCAATATTTCTTTAATGCAAGGCGATCACTGCATTTAACATTGCAGCAGCCTGAAAAGTCATCCTAATGCGATGCATTTGTTGCATTTAACATTTGAGAGGTTTTGCAAAATTATTGCAATTAATTTAATGCATTTAACACCCACTGTGGGTCGCTAGATGACTTTAATGCAAGGCCATCACTGCATTTAACATTGCAGCAGCCTTCAAAGTTATCCTAATACGATGCATTAGTCCCGTTTAACATTTGAGAGGTTTTGCAGGATTATTATTGCATTTCACATCGCAGGGTGTTGCAATATTTCTTTAATGCAAGGCGATCACTGCATTTAACATTGCAGCAGCCTGAAAAGTCATCCTAATGCGATGCCGGGGGTAGTAAATACAATAATAATACTATAGTAATAATAATTTATATTATTAATAATAAGAATAAATCAAAGATTGATTGATTGATCGATCGGTGGGTGGGTGGGTGGATGGATGTCAGGAATTTGAGAGATTTTGCATGATTATTACAATGATTTTAATGCGTTTAATACCCCAGGACAGCTGCAATTTTGCTTTAATGCAAGGCCTGTGCTGCATTTAACATTGCAGGAGCCTAATTGCATTTAACATTTGAGAGGATTTGCAAAATTATTGCAATTAATTTTATTGCATTTAACATCCCAGGGGGTTGCAATATTGCTTTAATGCAATGCCAGCGCTGCATTTAACAATGCAGCAGCCTGCAAAGTTATCCTAATACGATGCATTAGTCGCATTTAACATTTGAGAGGTTTTGCAGGATTATTATTATTGCATTTCACATCGCAGGGTGTTGCAATATTTCTTTAATGCAAGGCGATCACTGCATTTAACATTGCAGCAGCCTGAAAAGTCATCCTAATGCGATGCATTTGTTGCATTTAACATTTGAGAGGTTTTGCAAAATTATTGCAATTAATTTAATGCATTTAACACCCACTGTGGGTCGCTAGATGACTTTAATGCAAGGCCATCACTGCATTTAACATTGCAGCAGCCTGCAAAGTTATCCTAATACGATGCATTAGTCCCGTTTAACATTTGAGAGGTTTTGCAGGATTATTATTGCATTTCACATCGCAGGGTGTTGCAATATTTCTTTAATGCAAGGCGATCACTGCATTTAACATTGCAGCAGCCTGAAAAGTCATCCTAATGCGATGCATTTGTTGCATTTAACATTTGAGAGGTTTTGCAAAATTATTGCAATTAATTTAATGCATTTAACACCCACTGTGGGTCACTAGATGACTTTAATGCAAGGCCATCACTGCATTTAACATTGCAGCAGCCTGCAAAGTTATCCTAATACGATGCATTAGTCCCGTTTAACATTTGAGAGGTTTTGCAGGATTATTATTGCATTTCACATCGCAGGGTGTTGCAATATTTCTTTAATGCAAGGCGATCACTGCATTTAACATTGCAGCAGCCTGAAAAGTCATCCTAATGCGATGCATTTGTTGCATTTAACATTTGAGAGGTTTTGCAAAATTATTGCAATTAATTTAATGCATATAACATCCATTGGGGGTCGCTAGATGACTTTAATGCAAGGCCATCACTGCATTTAACATTGCAGTAGCCTGCAAAGTTATCCTAATACGATGCATTAGTCACGTTTAACATTTGAGAGGTTTTGCAGGATTATTATTGCATTTCACATCGCAGGGTGTTGCAATATTTCTTTAATGCAAGGCGATCACTGCATTTAACATTGCAGCAGCCTGAAAAGTCATCCTAATGCGATGCCGGGGGTAGTAAATACAATAATAATACTATAGTAATAATAATTTATATTATTAATAATAAGAATAAATCAAAGATTGATTGATCGATCGGTGGGTGGGTGGATGGATGTCAGGAATTTGAGAGATTTTGCATGATTATTACAATGATTTTAATGCATTTAATACCCCAGGACAGCTGCAATTTTGCTTTAATGCAAGGCCTGCGCTGCATTTAACATTGCAGGAGCCTAATTGCATTTAACATTTGAGAGGATTTGCAAAATTATTGCAATTAATTTTATTGCTTTTAACATCCCAGGGGTTGCAATATTGCTTTAATGCAACGCCAGAGCTCACTGCATTTAACATTGCAGCAGCCTGCAAAGTTATCCTAATACAATGCATTAGTCACGTTTAACATTTGAGAGGTTTTGCAGGATTATTATTATTGCATTTCACATCGCAGGGTGTTGCAATATTTCTTTAATGCAAGGCGATCACTGCATTTAACATTGCAGCAGCCTGAAAAGTCATCCTAATGCGATGCATTTGTTGCATTTAACATTTGAGAGGTTTTGCAAAATTATTGCAATTAATTTAATGCATTTAACACCCACTGTGGGTCGCTAGATGACTTTAATGCAAGGCCATCACTGCATTTAACATTGCAGCAGCCTGCAAAGTTATCCTAATACGATGCATTAGTCCCGTTTAACATTTGAGAGGTTTTGCAGGATTATTATTGCATTTCACATCGCAGGGTGTTGCAATATTTCTTTAATGCAAGGCGATCACTGCATTTAACATTGCAGCAGCCTGAAAAGTCATCCTAATGCGATGCATTTGTTGCATTTAACATTTGAGAGGTTTTGCAAAATTATTGCAATTAATTTAATGCATTTAACACCCACTGTGGGTCGCTAGATGACTTTAATGCAAGGCCATCACTGCATTTAACATTGCAGCAGCCTGCAAAGTTATCCTAATACGATGCATTAGTCCCGTTTAACATTTGAGAGGTTTTGCAGGATTATTATTGCATTTCACATCGCAGGGTGTTGCAATATTTCTTTAATGCAAGGCGATCACTGCATTTAACATTGCAGCAGCCTGAAAAGTCATCCTAATGCGATGCATTTGTTGCATTTAACATTTGAGAGGTTTTGCAAAATTATTGCAATTAATTTAATGCATATAACATCCATTGGGGGTCGCTAGATGACTTTAATGCAAGGCCATCACTGCATTTAACATTGCAGTAGCCTGCAAAGTTATCCTAATACGATGCATTAGTCCCGTTTAACATTTGAGAGGTTTTGCAGGATTATTATTGCATTTCACATCGCAGGGTGTTGCAATATTTCTTTAATGCAAGGCGATCACTGCATTTAACATTGCAGCAGCCTGAAAAGTCATCCTAATGCGATGCCGGGGGTAGTAAATACAATAATAATACTATAGTAATAATAATTTATATTATTAATAATAAGAATAAATCAAAGATTCATTGATTGATCGATCGGTGGGTGGGTGGGTGGATGGATGTCTGGAATTTGAGAGATTTTGCATGATTATTACAATGATTTTAATGCGTTTAATACCCCAGGACAGCTGCAATTTTGCTTTAATGCAAGGCCTGTGCTGCATTTAACATTGCAGGAGCCTAATTGCATTTAACATTTGAGAGGATTTGCAAAATTATTGCAATTAATTTTATTGCATTTAACATCCCAGGGGGTTGCAATATTGCTTTAATGCAACGCCAGCGCTGCATTTAACAATGCAGCAGCCTGCAAAGTTATCCTAATACGATGCATTAGTCGCATTTAACATTTGAGAGGTTTTGCAGGATTATTATTATTGCATTTCACATCGCAGGGTGTTGCAATATTTCTTTAATGCAAGGCGATCACTGCATTTAACATTGCAGCAGCCTGAAAAGTCATCCTAATGCGATGCATTTGTTGCATTTAACATTTGAGAGGTTTTGCAAAATTATTGCAATTAATTTAATGCATTTAACACCCACTGTGGGTCGCTAGATGACTTTAATGCAAGGCCATCACTGCATTTAACATTGCAGCAGCCTGCAAAGTTATCCTAATACGATGCATTAGTCCCGTTTAACATTTGAGAGGTTTTGCAGGATTATTATTGCATTTCACATCGCAGGGTGTTGCAATATTTCTTTAATGCAAGGCGATCACTGCATTTAACATTGCAGCAGCCTGAAAAGTCATCCTAATGCGATGCATTTGTTGCATTTAACATTTGAGAGGTTTTGCAAAATTATTGCAATTAATTTAATGCATATAACATCCATGGGGGGTCGCTAGATGACTTTAATGCAAGGCCATCACTGCATTTAACATTGCAGTAGCCTGCAAAGTTATCCTAATACGATGCATTAGTCACGTTTAACATTTGAGAGGTTTTGCAGGATTATTATTGCATTTCACATCGCAGGGTGTTGCAATATTTCTTTAATGCAAGGCGATCACTGCATTTAACATTGCAGCAGCCTGAAAAGTCATCCTAATGCGATGCCGGGGGTAGTAAATACAATAATAATACAATAGTAATAATAATTTATATTATTAATAATAATAAGAATTAATCAAAGATTGATTGATCGATCGGTGGGTGGGTGGATGGATGTCAGGGGGAACCGTACACCAATAAAGATTTTAATGGTACCATGCATTAGTTGCATTGAACATTTGAGAGATTTTGCATGATTATTACAATGATTTTAATGCGTTTAATACCCCCAGAACAGCTGCAATTTTGCTTTAATGCAAGGGCTGTGCTGCATTTAACATTGCAGGAGCCTGCAAAGTTGTTCTAATGCGTTGCATTAATTGCATTTAACATTTGAGAGGTTTTGCAAAATTATTGCAATTAATTTTATTGCATTTAACATCCCAGGGGTTGCAATATTGCTTTAATGCAACGCCAGCGCTGCATTTAACAATGCAGCAGCCTGCAAAGTTATCCTCATATGATGCTTTAGTCGCATTTAACATTTGAGAGGTTTTGCAGGATTATTATTGCATTTCACATCGCAGGGTGTTGCAATATTTCTTTAATGCAAGGCGATCACTGCATTTAACATTGCAGCAGCCAGAAAAGTCATCCTAATGCGATGCATTTGTAGCATTTAACATTTGAGAGGTTTTGCAAAATTATTTCAATTAATTTAATGCATATAACATCCATGGGGGGTCGCTAGATGACTTTAATGCAAGGCCATCACTGCATTTAACATTGCAGTAGCCTGCAAAGTTATCCTAATACGATGCATTAGTCACGTTTAACATTTGAGAGGTTTTGCAGGATTATTATTGCATTTCACATCGCAGGGTGTTGCAATATTTCTTTAATGCAAGGCGATCACTGCATTTAACATTGCAGCAGCCAGAAAAGCCATCCTAATGCGATGCATTTGTTGCATTTAACATTTGAGAGGTTTTGCAAAATTATTGCAATTAATTTAATGCATATAACATCCATGGGGGGTCGCTAGATGACTTTAATGCAAGGCCATCACTGCATTTAACATTGCAGTAGCCTGCAAAGTTATCCTAATACGATGCATTAGTCACGTTTAACATTTGAGAGGTTTTGCAGGATTATTATTGCATTTCACATCGCAGGGTGTTGCAATATTTCTTTAATGCAAGGCGATCACTGCATTTAACATTGCAGCAGCCTGAAAAGTCATCCTAATGCGATGCCGGGGGTAGTAAATACAATAATAATACTATAGTAATAATAATTTATATTATTAATAATAAGAATAAATCAAAGATTGATTGATTGATCGATCGGTGGGTGGGTGGATGGATGTCAGGAATTTGAGAGATTTTGCATGATTATTACAATGATTTTAATGCGTTTAATACCCCAGGACAGCTGCAATTTTGCTTTAATGCAAGGCCTGCGCTGCATTTAACATTGCAGGAGCCTAATTGCATTTAACATTTGAGAGGATTTGCAAAATTATTGCAATTAATTTTATTGCATTTAACATCCCAGGGGGTTGCAATATTGCTTTAATGCAACGCCAGCACTGCATTTAACAATGCAACAGCCTGCAAAGTTATCCTAATACGATGCATTAGTCGCATTTAACATTTGAGAGGTTTTGCAGGATTATTATTATTGCATTTCACATCGCAGGGTGTTGCAATATTTCTTTAATGCAAGGCGATCACTGCATTTAACATTGCAGCAGCCTGAAAAGTCATCCTAATGCGATGCATTTGTTGCATTTAACATTTGAGAGGTTTTGCAAAATTATTGCAATTAATTTAATGCATTTAACACCCACTGTGGGTCGCTAGATGACTTTAATGCAAGGCCATCACTGCATTTAACATTGCAGCAGCCTGCAAAGTTATCCTAATACGATGCATTAGTCCCGTTTAACATTTGAGAGGTTTTGCAGGATTATTATTGCATTTCACATCGCAGGGTGTTGCAATATTTCTTTAATGCAAGGCGATCACTGCATTTAACATTGCAGCAGCCTGAAAAGTCATCCTAATGCGATGCATTTGTTGCATTTAACATTTGAGAGGTTTTGCAAAATTATTGCAATTAATTTAATGCATATAACATCCATGGGGGGTCGCTAGATGACTTTAATGCAAGGCCATCACTGCATTTAACATTGCAGTAGCCTGCAAAGTTATCCTAATACGATGCATTAGTCACGTTTAACATTTGAGAGGTTTTGCAGGATTATTATTGCATTTCACATCGCAGGGTGTTGCAATATTTCTTTAATGCAAGGTGATCACTGCATTTAACATTGCAGCAGCCTGAAAAGTCATCCTAATGCGATGCCGGGGGTAGTAAATACAATAATAATACAATAGTAATAATAATTTATATTATTAATAATAATAAGAATTAATCAAAGATTGATTGATCGATCGGTGGGTGGGTGGATGGATGTCAGGGGGAACCGTACACCAATAAAGATTTTAATGGTACCATGCATTAGTTGCATTGAACATTTGAGAGATTTTGCATGATTATTACAATGATTTTAATGCGTTTAATACCCCCAGAACAGCTGCAATTTTGCTTTAATGCAAGGGCTGTGCTGCATTTAACATTGCAGGAGCCTGCAAAGTTGTTCTAATGCGTTGCATTAATTGCATTTAACATTTGAGAGGTTTTGCAAAATTATTGCAATTAATTTTATTGCATTTAACATCCCAGGGGTTGCAATATTGCTTTAATGCAACGCCAGCGCTGCATTTAACAATGCAGCAGCCTGCAAAGTTATCCTAATATGATGCTTTAGTCGCATTTAACATTTGAGAGGTTTTGCAGGATTATTATTGCATTTCACATCGCAGGGTGTTGCAATATTTCTTTAATGCAAGGCGATCACTGCATTTAACATTGCAGCAGCCAGAAAAGTCATCCTAATGCGATGCATTTGTAGCATTTAACATTTGAGAGGTTTTGCAAAATTATTTCAATTAATTTAATGCATATAACATCCATGGGGGGTCGCTAGATGACTTTAATGCAAGGCCATCACTGCATTTAACATTGCAGTAGCCTGCAAAGTTATCCTAATACGATGCATTAGTCACGTTTAACATTTGAGAGGTTTTGCAGGATTATTATTACATTTCACATCGCAGGGTGTTGCAATATTTCTTTAATGCAAGGCGATCACTGCATTTAACATTGCAGCAGCCAGAAAAGCCATCCTAATGCGATGCATTTGTTGCATTTAACATTTGAGAGGTTTTGCAAAATTATTGCAATTAATTTAATGCATATAACATCCATGGGGGGTCGCTAGATGACTTTAATGCAAGGCCATCACTGCATTTAACATTGCAGTAGCCTGCAAAGTTATCCTAATACGATGCATTAGTCACGTTTAACATTTGAGAGGTTTTGCAGGATTATTATTGCATTTCACATCGCAGGGTGTTGCGATATTTCTTTAATGCAAGGCGATCACTGCATTTAACATTGCAGCAGCCTGAAAAGTCATCCTAATGCGATGCCGGGGGTAGTAAATACAATAATAATACTATAGTAATAATAATTTATATTATTAATAATAAGAATAAATCAAAGATTGATTGATCGATCGGTGGGTGGGTGGATGGATGTCAGGAATTTGAGAGATTTTGCATGATTATTACAATGATTTTAATGCGTTTAATACCCCAGGACAGCTGCAATTTTGCTTTAATGCAAGGCCTGTGCTGCATTTAACATTGCAGGAGCCTAATTGCATTTAACATTTGAGAGCATTTGCAAAATTATTGCAATTAATTTTATTGCATTTAACATCCCAGGGGGTTGCAATATTGCTTTAATGCAACGCCAGCGCTGCATTTAACAATGCAGCAGCCTGCAAAGTTATCCTAATACGAAGCATTAGTCGCATTTAACATTTGAGAGGTTTTGCAGGATTATTATTATTGCATTTCACATCGCAGGGTGTTGCAATATTTCTTTAATGCAAGGCGATCACTGCATTTAACATTGCAGCAGCCTGAAAAGTCATCCTAATGCGATGCATTTGTTGCATTTAACATTTGAGAGGTTTTGCAAAATTATTGCAATTAATTTAATGCATTTAACACCCACTGTGGGTCGCTAGATGACTTTAATGCAAGGCCATCACTGCATTTAACATTGCAGCAGCCTGCAAAGTTATCCTAATACGATGCATTAGTCCCGTTTAACATTTGAGAGGTTTTGCAGGATTATTATTGCATTTCACATCGCAGGGTGTTGCAATATTTCTTTAATGCAAGGCGATCACTGCATTTAACATTGCAGCAGCCTGAAAAGTCATCCTAATGCGATGCCGGGGGTAGTAAATACAATAATAATACTATAGTAATAATAATTTATATTATTAATAATAAGAATAAATCAAAGATTGATTGATTGATCGATCGGTGGGTGGGTGGATGGATGTCAGGAATTTGAGAGATTTTGCATGATTATTACAATGATTTTAATGCGTTTAATACCCCAGGACAGCTGCAATTTTGCTTTAATGCAAGGCCTGCGCTGCATTTAACATTGCAGGAGCCTAATTGCATTTAACATTTGAGAGGATTTGCAAAATTATTGCAATTAATTTTATTGCATTTAACATCCCAGGGGGTTGCAATATTGCTTTAATGCAACGCCAGCACTGCATTTAACAATGCAACAGCCTGCAAAGTTATCCTAATACGATGCATTAGTCGCATTTAACATTTGAGAGGTTTTGCAGGATTATTATTATTGCATTTCACATCGCAGGGTGTTGCAATATTTCTTTAATGCAAGGCGATCACTGCATTTAACATTGCAGCAGCCTGAAAAGTCATCCTAATGCGATGCATTTGTTGCATTTAACATTTGAGAGGTTTTGCAAAATTATTGCAATTAATTTAATGCATTTAACACCCTCTGTGGGTCGCTAGATGACTTTAATGCAAGGCCATCACTGCATTTAACATTGCAGCAGCCTGCAAAGTTATCCTAATACGATGCATTAGTCCCGTTTAACATTTGAGAGGTTTTGCAGGATTATTATTGCATTTCACATCGCAGGGTGTTGCAATATTTCTTTAATGCAAGGCGATCACTGCATTTAACATTGCAGCAGCCTGAAAAGTCATCCTAATGCGATGCCGGGGGTAGTAAATACAATAATAATACTATAGTAATAATAATTTATATTATTAATAATAAGAATAAATCAAAGATTGATTGATTGATCGATCGGTGGGTGGGTGGATGGATGTCAGGAATTTGAGAGATTTTGCATGATTATTACAATGATTTTAATGCGTTTAATACCCCAGGACAGCTGCAATTTTGCTTTAATGCAAGGCCTGTGCTGCATTTAACATTGCAGGAGCCTAATTGCATTTAACATTTGAGAGGATTTGCAAAATTATTGCAATTAATTTTATTGCATTTAACATCCCAGGGGGTTGCAATATTGCTTTAATGCAACGCCAGCGCTGCATTTAACAATGCAGCAGCCTGCAAAGTTATCCTAATACGATGCATTAGTCGCATTTAACATTTGAGAGGTTTTGCAGGATTATTATTATTGCATTTCACATCGCAGGGTGTTGCAATATTTCTTTAATGCAAGGCGATCACTGCATTTAACATTGCAGCAGCCTGAAAAGTCATCCTAATGCGATGCATTTGTTGCATTTAACATTTGAGAGGTTTTGCAAAATTATTGCAATTAATTTAATGCATTTAACACCCACTGTGGGTCGCTAGATGACTTTAATGCAAGGCCATCACTGCATTTAACATTGCAGCAGCCTGCAAAGTTATCCTAATACGATGCATTAGTCCCGTTTAACATTTGAGAGGTTTTGCAGGATTATTATTGCATTTCACATCGCAGGGTGTTGCAATATTTCTTTAATGCAAGGCGATCACTGCATTTAACATTGCAGCAGCCTGAAAAGTCATCCTAATGCGATGCATTTGTTGCATTTAACATTTGAGAGGTTTTGCAAAATTATTGCAATTAATTTAATGCATATAACATCCATTGGGGGTCGCTAGATGACTTTAATGCAAGGCCATCACTGCATTTAACATTGCAGTAGCCTGCAAAGTTATCCTAATACGATGCATTAGTCGCGTTTAACATTTGAGAGGTTTTGCAGGATTATTATTGCATTTCACATCGCAGGGTGTTGCAATATTTCTTTAATGCAAGGCGATCACTGCATTTAACATTGCAGCAGCCTGAAAAGTCATCCTAATGCGATGCCGGGGGTAGTAAATACAATAATAATACTATAGTAATAATAATTTATATTATTAATAATAAGAATAAATCAAAGATTGATTGATTGATCGATCGGTGGGTGGGTGGATGGATGTCAGGAATTTGAGAGATTTTGCATGATTATTACAATGATTTTAATGCATTTAATACCCCAGGACAGCTGCAATTTTGCTTTAATGCAAGGCCTGCGCTGCATTTAACATTGCAGGAGCCTAATTGCATTTAACATTTGAGAGGATTTGCAAAATTATTGCAATTAATTTTATTGCATTTAACATCCCAGGGGGTTGCAATATTGCTTTAATGCAACGCCAGCGCTGCATTTAACAATGCAACAGCCTGCAAAGTTATCCTAATACGATGCATTAGTCGCATTTAACATTTGAGAGGTTTTGCAGGATTATTATTATTGCATTTCACATCGCAGGGTGTTGCAATATTTCTTTAATGCAAGGCGATCACTGCATTTAACATTGCAGCAGCCTGAAAAGTCATCCTAATGCGATGCATTTGTTGCATTTAACATTTGAGAGGTTTTGCAAAATTATTGCAATTAATTTAATGCATTTAACACCCACTGTGGGTCGCTAGATGACTTTAATGCAAGGCCATCACTGCATTTAACAATGCAACAGCCTGCAAAGTTATCCTAATACGATGCATTAGTCGCGTTTAACATTTGAGAGGTTTTGCAGGATTATTATTGCATTTCACATCGCAGGGTGTTGCAATATTTCTTTAATGCAAGGCGATCACTGCATTTAACATTGCAGCAGCCTGAAAAGTCATCCTAATGCGATGCCGGGGGTAGTAAATACAATAATAATACTATAGTAATAATAATTTATATTATTAATAATAAGAATAAATCAAAGATTGATTGATTGATCGATCGGTGGGTGGGTGGATGGATGTCAGGAATTTGAGAGATTTTGCATGATTATTACAATGATTTTAATGCGTTTAATACCCCAGGACAGCTGCAATTTTGCTTTAATGCAAGGCCTGTGCTGCATTTAACATTGCAGGAGCCTAATTGCATTTAACATTTGAGAGGATTTGCAAAATTATTGCAATTAATTTTATTGCATTTAACATCCCAGGGGGTTGCAATATTGCTTTAATGCAACGCCAGCGCTGCATTTAACAATGCAGCAGCCTGCAAAGTTATCCTAATACGATGCATTAGTCGCATTTAACATTTGAGAGGTTTTGCAGGATTATTATTATTGCATTTCACATCGCAGGGTGTTGCAATATTTCTTTAATGCAAGGCGATCACTGCATTTAACATTGCAGCAGCCTGAAAAGTCATCCTAATGCGATGCATTTGTTGCATTTAACATTTGAGAGGTTTTGCAAAATTATTGCAATTAATTTAATGCATTTAACACCCACTGTGGGTCGCTAGATGACTTTAATGCAAGGCCATCACTGCATTTAACATTGCAGCAGCCTGCAAAGTTATCCTAATACGATGCATTAGTCCCGTTTAACATTTGAGAGGTTTTGCAGGATTATTATTGCATTTCACATCGCAGGGTGTTGCAATATTTCTTTAATGCAAGGCGATCACTGCATTTAACATTGCAGCAGCCTGAAAAGTCATCCTAATGCGATGCATTTGTTGCATTTAACATTTGAGAGGTTTTGCAAAATTATTGCAATTAATTTAATGCATATAACATCCATTGGGGGTCGCTAGATGACTTTAATGCAAGGCCATCACTGCATTTAACATTGCAGTAGCCTGCAAAGTTATCCTAATACGATGCATTAGTCGCGTTTAACATTTGAGAGGTTTTGCAGGATTATTATTGCATTTCACATCGCAGGGTGTTGCAATATTTCTTTAATGCAAGGCGATCACTGCATTTAACATTGCAGCAGCCTGAAAAGTCATCCTAATGCGATGCCGGGGGTAGTAAATACAATAATAATACTATAGTAATAATAATTTATATTATTAATAATAAGAATAAATCAAAGATTGATTGATTGATCGATCGGTGGGTGGGTGGATGGATGTCAGGAATTTGAGAGATTTTGCATGATTATTACAATGATTTTAATGCATTTAATACCCCAGGACAGCTGCAATTTTGCTTTAATGCAAGGCCTGCGCTGCATTTAACATTGCAGGAGCCTAATTGCATTTAACATTTGAGAGGATTTGCAAAATTATTGCAATTAATTTTATTGCATTTAACATCCCAGGGGGTTGCAATATTGCTTTAATGCAACGCCAGCGCTGCATTTAACAATGCAACAGCCTGCAAAGTTATCCTAATACGATGCATTAGTCGCATTTAACATTTGAGAGGTTTTGCAGGATTATTATTATTGCATTTCACATCGCAGGGTGTTGCAATATTTCTTTAATGCAAGGCGATCACTGCATTTAACATTGCAGCAGCCTGAAAAGTCATCCTAATGCGATGCATTTGTTGCATTTAACATTTGAGAGGTTTTGCAAAATTATTGCAATTAATTTAATGCATTTAACACCCACTGTGGGTCGCTAGATGACTTTAATGCAAGGCCATCACTGCATTTAACAATGCAACAGCCTGCAAAGTTATCCTAATACGATGCATTAGTCGCGTTTAACATTTGAGAGGTTTTGCAGGATTATTATTGCATTT
Source organism: Rhinoraja longicauda (assembly GCF_053455715.1). Classification (NCBI taxonomy): domain Eukaryota; kingdom Metazoa; phylum Chordata; class Chondrichthyes; order Rajiformes; family Arhynchobatidae; genus Rhinoraja; species Rhinoraja longicauda. The sequence continues at coordinate 121,044 of NW_027601470.1, forward strand.
CACATCGCAGGGTGTTGCAATATTTCTTTAATGCAAGGCGATCACTGCATTTAACATTGCAGCAGCCTGAAAAGTCATCCTAATGCGATGCCGGGGGTAGTAAATACAATAATAATACTATAGTAATAATAATTTATATTATTAATAATAAGAATAAATCAAAGATTGATTGATTGATCGATCGGTGGGTGGGTGGATGGATGTCAGGAATTTGAGAGATTTTGCATGATTATTACAATGATTTTAATGCATTTAATACCCCAGGACAGCTGCAATTTTGCTTTAATGCAAGGCCTGCGCTGCATTTAACATTGCAGGAGCCTAATTGCATTTAACATTTGAGAGGATTTGCAAAATTATTGCAATTAATTTTATTGCTTTTAACATCCCAGGGGTTGCAATATTGCTTTAATGCAACGCCAGCGCTCACTGCATTTAACATTGCAGCAGCCTGCAAAGTTATCCTAATACGATGCATTAGTCACGTTTAACATTTGAGAGGTTTTGCAGGATTATTATTATTGCATTTCACATCGCAGGGTGTTGCAATATTTCTTTAATGCAAGGCGATCACTGCATTTAACATTGCAGCAGCCTGAAAAGTCATCCTAATGCGATGCATTTGTTGCATTTAACATTTGAGAGGTTTTGCAAAATTATTGCAATTAATTTAATGCATTTAACACCCACTGTGGGTCGCTAGATGACTTTAATGCAAGGCCATCACTGCATTTAACATTGCAGCAGCCTGCAAAGTTATCCTAATACGATGCATTAGTCCCGTTTAACATTTGAGAGGTTTTGCAGGATTATTATTGCATTTCACATCGCAGGGTGTTGCCATATTTCTTTAATGCAAGGCGATCACTGCATTTAACATTGCAGCAGCCTGAAAAGTCATCCTAATGCGATGCCGGGGGTAGTAAATACAATAATAATACTATAGTAATAATAATTTATATTATTAATAATAAGAATAAATCAAAGATTGATTGATCGATCGGTGGGTGGGTGGATGGATGTCAGGAATTTGAGAGATTTTGCATGATTATTACAATGATTTTAATGCATTTAATACCCCAGGACAGCTGCAATTTTGCTTTAATGCAAGGCCTGCACTGCATTTAACATTGCAGGAGCCTAATTGCATTTAACATTTGAGAGGATTTGCAAAATTATTGCAATTAATTTTATTGCTTTTAACATCCCAGGGGTTGCAATATTGCTTTAATGCAACGCCAGCGCTCACTGCATTTAACATTGCAGCAGCCTGCAAAGTTATCCTAATACAATGCATTAGTCACGTTTAACATTTGAGAGGTTTTGCAGGATTATTATTATTGCATTTCACATCGCAGGGTGTTGCAATATTTCTTTAATGCAAGGCGATCACTGCATTTAACATTGCAGCAGCCTGAAAAGTCATCCTAATGCGATGCATTTGTTGCATTTAACATTTGAGAGGTTTTGCAAAATTATTGCAATTAATTTAATGCATTTAACACCCACTGTGGGTCGCTAGATGACTTTAATGCAAGGCCATCACTGCATTTAACATTGCAGCAGCCTGCAAAGTTATCCTAATACGATGCATTAGTCCCGTTTAACATTTGAGAGGTTTTGCAGGATTATTATTGCATTTCACATCGCAGGGTGTTGCAATATTTCTTTAATGCAAGGCGATCACTGCATTTAACATTGCAGCAGCCTGAAAAGTCATCCTAATGCGATGCATTTGTTGCATTTAACATTTGAGAGGTTTTGCAGAATTATTGCAATTAATTTAATGCATTTAACACCCACTGTGGGTCGCTAGATGACTTTAATGCAAGGCCATCACTGCAATTAACATTGCAGCAGCCTGCAAAGTTATCCTAATACGATGCATTAGTCCCGTTTAACATTTGAGAGGTTTTGCAGGATTATTATTGCATTTCACATCGCAGGGTGTTGCAATATTTCTTTAATGCAAGGCGATCACTGCATTTAACATTGCAGCAGCCTGAAAAGTCATCCTAATGCGATGCATTTGTTGCATTTAACATTTGAGAGGTTTTGCAAAATTATTGCAATTAATTTAATGCATATAACATCCATTGGGGGTCGCTAGATGACTTTAATGCAAGGCCATCACTGCATTTAACATTGCAGTAGCCTGCAAAGTTATCCTAATACGATGCATTAGTCCCGTTTAACATTTGAGAGGTTTTGCAGGATTATTATTGCATTTCACATCGCAGGGTGTTGCAATATTTCTTTAATGCAAGGCGATCACTGCATTTAACATTGCAGCAGCCTGAAAAGTCATCCTAATGCGATGCCGGGGGTAGTAAATACAATAATAATACTATAGTAATAATAATTTATATTATTAATAATAAGAATAAATCAAAGATTGATTGATTGATCGATCGGTGGGTGGGTGGGTGGATGGATGTCAGGAATTTGAGAGATTTTGCATGATTATTACAATGATTTTAATGCGTTTAATACCCCAGGACAGCTGCAATTTTGCTTTAATGCAAGGCCTGTGCTGCATTTAACATTGCAGGAGCCTAATTGCATTTAACATTTGAGAGGATTTGCAGAATTATTGCAATTAATTTTATTGCATTTAACATCCCAGGGGGTTGCAATATTGCTTTAATGCAACGCCAGCGCTGCATTTAACAATGCAGCAGCCTGCAAAGTTATCCTAATACGATGCATTAGTCGCATTTAACATTTGAGAGGTTTTGCAGGATTATTATTATTGCATTTCACATCGCAGGGTGTTGCAATATTTCTTTAATGCAAGGCGATCACTGCATTTAACATTGCAGCAGCCTGAAAAGTCATCCTAATGCGATGCATTTGTTGCATTTAACATTTGAGAGGTTTTGCAAAATTATTGCAATTAATTTAATGCATTTAACACCCACTGTGGGTCGCTAGATGACTTTAATGCAAGGCCATCACTGCATTTAACATTGCAGCAGCCTGCAAAGTTATCCTAATACGATGCATTAGTCCCGTTTAACATTTGAGAGGTTTTGCAGGATTATTATTGCATTTCACATCGCAGGGTGTTGCAATATTTCTTTAATGCAAGGCGATCACCGCATTTAACATTGCAGCAGCCTGAAAAGTCATCCTAATGCGATGCATTTGTTGCATTTAACATTTGAGAGGTTTTGCAAAATTATTGCAATTAATTTAATGCATATAACATCCATTGGGGGTCGCTAGATGACTTTAATGCAAGGCCATCACTGCATTTAACATTGCAGTAGCCTGCAAAGTTATCCTAATACGATGCATTAGTCCCGTTTAACATTTGAGAGGTTTTGCAGGATTATTATTGCATTTCACATCGCAGGGTGTTGCAATATTTCTTTAATGCAAGGCGATCACTGCATTTAACATTGCAGCAGCCTGAAAAGTCATCCTAATGCGATGCCGGGGGTAGTAAATACAATAATAATACTATAGTAATAATAATTTATATTATTAATAATAAGAATAAATCAAAGATTGATTGATTGATCGATCGGTGGGTGGGTGGGTGGATGGATGTCAGGAATTTGAGAGATTTTGCATGATTATTACAATGATTTTAATGCGTTTAATACCCCCGGACAGCTGCAATTTTGCTTTAATGCAAGGCCTGTGCTGCATTTAACATTGCAGGAGCCTAATTGCATTTAACATTTGAGAGGATTTGCAGAATTATTGCAATTAATTTTATTGCATTTAACATCCCAGGGGGTTGCAATATTGCTTTAATGCAACGCCAGCGCTGCATTTAACAATGCAGCAGCCTGCAAAGTTATCCTAATACGATGCATTAGTCGCATTTAACATTTGAGAGGTTTTGCAGGATTATTATTATTGCATTTCACATCGCAGGGTGTTGCAATATTTCTTTAATGCAAGGCGATCACTGCATTTAACATTGCAGCAGCCTGAAAAGTCATCCTAATGCGATGCATTTGTTGCATTTAACATTTGAGAGGTTTTGCAAAATTATTGCAATTAATTTAATGCATTTAACACCCACTGTGGGTCGCTAGATGACTTTAATGCAAGGCCATCACTGCATTTAACATTGCAGCAGCCTGCAAAGTTATCCTAATACGATGCATTAGTCCCGTTTAACATTTGAGAGGTTTTGCAGGATTATTATTGCATTTCACATCGCAGGGTGTTGCAATATTTCTTTAATGCAAGGCGATCACTGCATTTAACATTGCAGCAGCCTGAAAAGTCTTCCTAATGCGATGCATTTGTTGCATTTAACATTTGAGAGGTTTTGCAAAATTATTGCAATTAATTTAATGCATATAACATCCATGGGGGGTCGCTAGATGACTTTAATGCAAGGCCATCACTGCATTTAACATTGCAGTAGCCTGCAAAGTTATCCTAATACGATGCATTAGTCACGTTTAACATTTGAGAGGTTTTGCAGGATTATTATTGCATTTCACATCGCAGGGTGTTGCAATATTTCTTTAATGCAAGGCGATCACTGCATTTAACATTGCAGCAGCCAGAAAAGCCATCCTAATGCGATGCATTTGTTGCATTTAACATTTGAGAGGTTTTGCAAAATTATTGCAATTAATTTAATGCATATAACATCCATGGGGGGTCGCTAGATGACTTTAATGCAAGGCCATCACTGCATTTAACATTGCAGTAGCCTGCAAAGTTATCCTAATATGATGCATTAGTCACGTTTAACATTTGAGAGGTTTTGCAGGATTATTATTGCATTTCACATCGCAGGGTGTTGCGATATTTCTTTAATGCAAGGCGATCACTGCATTTAACATTGCAGCAGCCTGAAAAGTCATCCTAATGCGATGCCGGGGGTAGTAAATACAATAATAATACTATAGTAATAATAATTTATATTATTAATAATAAGAATAAATCAAAGATTGATTGATCGATCGGTGGGTGGGTGGATGGATGTCAGGAATTTGAGAGATTTTGCATGATTATTACAATGATTTTAATGCGTTTAATACCCCAGGACAGCTGCAATTTTGCTTTAATGCAAGGCCTGTGCTGCATTTAACATTGCAGGAGCCTAATTGCATTTAACATTTGAGAGGATTTGCAAAATTATTGCAATTAATTTTATTGCATTTAACATCCCAGGGGGTTGCAATATTGCTTTAATGCAACGCCAGCGCTGCATTTAACAATGCAGCAGCCTGCAAAGTTATCCTAATACGATGCATTAGTCGCATTTAACATTTGAGAGGTTTTGCAGGATTATTATTATTACATTTCACATCGCAGGGTGTTGCAATATTTCTTTAATGCAAGGCGATCACTGCATTTAACATTGCAGCAGCCTGAAAAGTCATCCTAATGCGATGCATTTGTTGCATTTAACATTTGAGAGGTTTTGCAAAATTATTGCAATTAATTTAATGCATTTAACACCCACTGTGGGTCGCTAGATGACTTTAATGCAAGGCCATCACTGCATTTAACATTGCAGCAGCCTGCAAAGTTATCCTAATACGATGCATTAGTCCCGTTTAACATTTGAGAGGTTTTGCAGGATTATTATTGCATTTCACATCGCAGGGTGTTGCAATATTTCTTTAATGCAAGGCGATCACTGCATTTAACATTGCAGCAGCCTGAAAAGTCATCCTAATGCGATGCCGGGGGTAGTAAATACAATAATAATACTATAGTAATAATAATTTATATTATTAATAATAAGAATAAATCAAAGATTGATTGATTGATCGATCGGTGGGTGGGTGGATGGATGTCAGGAATTTGAGAGATTTTGCATGATTATTACAATGATTTTAATGCGTTTAATACCCCAGGACAGCTGCAATTTTGCTTTAATGCAAGGCCTGCGCTGCATTTAACATTGCAGGAGCCTAATTGCATTTAACATTTGAGAGGATTTGCAAAATTATTGCAATTAATTTTATTGCATTTAACATCCCAGGGGGTTGCAATATTGCTTTAATGCAACGCCAGCACTGCATTTAACAATGCAACAGCCTGCAAAGTTATCCTAATACGATGCATTAGTCGCATTTAACATTTGAGAGGTTTTGCAGGATTATTATTATTGCATTTCACATCGCAGGGTGTTGCAATATTTCTTTAATGCAAGGCGATCACTGCATTTAACATTGCAGCAGCCTGAAAAGTCATCCTAATGCGATGCATTTGTTGCATTTAACATTTGAGAGGTTTTGCAAAATTATTGCAATTAATTTAATGCATTTAACACCCACTGTGGGTCGCTAGATGACTTTAATGCAAGGCCATCACTGCATTTAACATTGCAGCAGCCTGCAAAGTTATCCTAATACGATGCATTAGTCCCGTTTAACATTTGAGAGGTTTTGCAGGATTATTATTGCATTTCACATCGCAGGGTGTTGCCATATTTCTTTAATGCAAGGCGATCACTGCATTTAACATTGCAGCAGCCTGAAAAGTCATCCTAATGCGATGCCGGGGGTAGTAAATACAATAATAATACTATAGTAATAATAATTTATATTATTAATAATAAGAATAAATCAAAGATTGATTGATCGATCGGTGGGTGGGTGGATGGATGTCAGGAATTTGAGAGATTTTGCATGATTATTACAATGATTTTAATGCATTTAATACCCCAGGACAGCTGCAATTTTGCTTTAATGCAAGGCCTGCACTGCATTTAACATTGCAGGAGCCTAATTGCATTTAACATTTGAGAGGATTTGCAAAATTATTGCAATTAATTTTATTGCTTTTAACATCCCAGGGGTTGCAATATTGCTTTAATGCAACGCCAGCGCTCACTGCATTTAACATTGCAGCAGCCTGCAAAGTTATCCTAATACAATGCATTAGTCACGTTTAACATTTGAGAGGTTTTGCAGGATTATTATTATTGCATTTCACATCGCAGGGTGTTGCAATATTTCTTTAATGCAAGGCGATCACTGCATTTAACATTGCAGCAGCCTGAAAAGTCATCCTAATGCGATGCATTTGTTGCATTTAACATTTGAGAGGTTTTGCAAAATTATTGCAATTAATTTAATGCATTTAACACCCACTGTGGGTCGCTAGATGACTTTAATGCAAGGCCATCACTGCATTTAACATTGCAGCAGCCTGCAAAGTTATCCTAATACGATGCATTAGTCCCGTTTAACATTTGAGAGGTTTTGCAGGATTATTATTGCATTTCACATCGCAGGGTGTTGCAATATTTCTTTAATGCAAGGCGATCACTGCATTTAACATTGCAGCAGCCTGAAAAGTCATCCTAATGCGATGCATTTGTTGCATTTAACATTTGAGAGGTTTTGCAGAATTATTGCAATTAATTTAATGCATTTAACACCCACTGTGGGTCGCTAGATGACTTTAATGCAAGGCCATCACTGCAATTAACATTGCAGCAGCCTGCAAAGTTATCCTAATACGATGCATTAGTCCCGTTTAACATTTGAGAGGTTTTGCAGGATTATTATTGCATTTCACATCGCAGGGTGTTGCAATATTTCTTTAATGCAAGGCGATCACTGCATTTAACATTGCAGCAGCCTGAAAAGTCATCCTAATGCGATGCATTTGTTGCATTTAACATTTGAGAGGTTTTGCAAAATTATTGCAATTAATTTAATGCATATAACATCCATTGGGGGTCGCTAGATGACTTTAATGCAAGGCCATCACTGCATTTAACATTGCAGTAGCCTGCAAAGTTATCCTAATACGATGCATTAGTCCCGTTTAACATTTGAGAGGTTTTGCAGGATTATTATTGCATTTCACATCGCAGGGTGTTGCAATATTTCTTTAATGCAAGGCGATCACTGCATTTAACATTGCAGCAGCCTGAAAAGTCATCCTAATGCGATGCCGGGGGTAGTAAATACAATAATAATACTATAGTAATAATAATTTATATTATTAATAATAAGAATAAATCAAAGATTGATTGATTGATCGATCGGTGGGTGGGTGGGTGGATGGATGTCAGGAATTTGAGAGATTTTGCATGATTATTACAATGATTTTAATGCGTTTAATACCCCAGGACAGCTGCAATTTTGCTTTAATGCAAGGCCTGTGCTGCATTTAACATTGCAGGAGCCTAATTGCATTTAACATTTGAGAGGATTTGCAGAATTATTGCAATTAATTTTATTGCATTTAACATCCCAGGGGGTTGCAATATTGCTTTAATGCAACGCCAGCGCTGCATTTAACAATGCAGCAGCCTGCAAAGTTATCCTAATACGATGCATTAGTCGCATTTAACATTTGAGAGGTTTTGCAGGATTATTATTATTGCATTTCACATCGCAGGGTGTTGCAATATTTCTTTAATGCAAGGCGATCACTGCATTTAACATTGCAGCAGCCTGAAAAGTCATCCTAATGCGATGCATTTGTTGCATTTAACATTTGAGAGGTTTTGCAAAATTATTGCAATTAATTTAATGCATTTAACACCCACTGTGGGTCGCTAGATGACTTTAATGCAAGGCCATCACTGCATTTAACATTGCAGCAGCCTGCAAAGTTATCCTAATACGATGCATTAGTCCCGTTTAACATTTGAGAGGTTTTGCAGGATTATTATTGCATTTCACATCGCAGGGTGTTGCAATATTTCTTTAATGCAAGGCGATCACCGCATTTAACATTGCAGCAGCCTGAAAAGTCATCCTAATGCGATGCATTTGTTGCATTTAACATTTGAGAGGTTTTGCAAAATTATTGCAATTAATTTAATGCATATAACATCCATTGGGGGTCGCTAGATGACTTTAATGCAAGGCCATCACTGCATTTAACATTGCAGTAGCCTGCAAAGTTATCCTAATACGATGCATTAGTCCCGTTTAACATTTGAGAGGTTTTGCAGGATTATTATTGCATTTCACATCGCAGGGTGTTGCAATATTTCTTTAATGCAAGGCGATCACTGCATTTAACATTGCAGCAGCCTGAAAAGTCATCCTAATGCGATGCCGGGGGTAGTAAATACAATAATAATACTATAGTAATAATAATTTATATTATTAATAATAAGAATAAATCAAAGATTGATTGATTGATCGATCGGTGGGTGGGTGGGTGGATGGATGTCAGGAATTTGAGAGATTTTGCATGATTATTACAATGATTTTAATGCGTTTAATACCCCCGGACAGCTGCAATTTTGCTTTAATGCAAGGCCTGTGCTGCATTTAACATTGCAGGAGCCTAATTGCATTTAACATTTGAGAGGATTTGCAGAATTATTGCAATTAATTTTATTGCATTTAACATCCCAGGGGGTTGCAATATTGCTTTAATGCAACGCCAGCGCTGCATTTAACAATGCAGCAGCCTGCAAAGTTATCCTAATACGATGCATTAGTCGCATTTAACATTTGAGAGGTTTTGCAGGATTATTATTATTGCATTTCACATCGCAGGGTGTTGCAATATTTCTTTAATGCAAGGCGATCACTGCATTTAACATTGCAGCAGCCTGAAAAGTCATCCTAATGCGATGCATTTGTTGCATTTAACATTTGAGAGGTTTTGCAAAATTATTGCAATTAATTTAATGCATTTAACACCCACTGTGGGTCGCTAGATGACTTTAATGCAAGGCCATCACTGCATTTAACATTGCAGCAGCCTGCAAAGTTATCCTAATACGATGCATTAGTCCCGTTTAACATTTGAGAGGTTTTGCAGGATTATTATTGCATTTCACATCGCAGGGTGTTGCAATATTTCTTTAATGCAAGGCGATCACTGCATTTAACATTGCAGCAGCCTGAAAAGTCTTCCTAATGCGATGCATTTGTTGCATTTAACATTTGAGAGGTTTTGCAAAATTATTGCAATTAATTTAATGCATATAACATCCATGGGGGGTCGCTAGATGACTTTAATGCAAGGCCATCACTGCATTTAACATTGCAGTAGCCTGCAAAGTTATCCTAATACGATGCATTAGTCACGTTTAACATTTGAGAGGTTTTGCAGGATTATTATTGCATTTCACATCGCAGGGTGTTGCAATATTTCTTTAATGCAAGGCGATCACTGCATTTAACATTGCAGCAGCCAGAAAAGCCATCCTAATGCGATGCATTTGTTGCATTTAACATTTGAGAGGTTTTGCAAAATTATTGCAATTAATTTAATGCATATAACATCCATGGGGGGTCGCTAGATGACTTTAATGCAAGGCCATCACTGCATTTAACATTGCAGTAGCCTGCAAAGTTATCCTAATATGATGCATTAGTCACGTTTAACATTTGAGAGGTTTTGCAGGATTATTATTGCATTTCACATCGCAGGGTGTTGCGATATTTCTTTAATGCAAGGCGATCACTGCATTTAACATTGCAGCAGCCTGAAAAGTCATCCTAATGCGATGCCGGGGGTAGTAAATACAATAATAATACTATAGTAATAATAATTTATATTATTAATAATAAGAATAAATCAAAGATTGATTGATCGATCGGTGGGTGGGTGGATGGATGTCAGGAATTTGAGAGATTTTGCATGATTATTACAATGATTTTAATGCGTTTAATACCCCAGGACAGCTGCAATTTTGCTTTAATGCAAGGCCTGTGCTGCATTTAACATTGCAGGAGCCTAATTGCATTTAACATTTGAGAGGATTTGCAAAATTATTGCAATTAATTTTATTGCATTTAACATCCCAGGGGGTTGCAATATTGCTTTAATGCAACGCCAGCGCTGCATTTAACAATGCAGCAGCCTGCAAAGTTATCCTAATACGATGCATTAGTCGCATTTAACATTTGAGAGGTTTTGCAGGATTATTATTATTACATTTCACATCGCAGGGTGTTGCAATATTTCTTTAATGCAAGGCGATCACTGCATTTAACATTGCAGCAGCCTGAAAAGTCATCCTAATGCGATGCATTTGTTGCATTTAACATTTGAGAGGTTTTGCAAAATTATTGCAATTAATTTAATGCATTTAACACCCACTGTGGGTCGCTAGATGACTTTAATGCAAGGCCATCACTGCATTTAACATTGCAGCAGCCTGCAAAGTTATCCTAATACGATGCATTAGTCCCGTTTAACATTTGAGAGGTTTTGCAGGATTATTATTGCATTTCACATCGCAGGGTGTTGCAATATTTCTTTAATGCAAGGCGATCACTGCATTTAACATTGCAGCAGCCTGAAAAGTCATCCTAATGCGATGCCGGGGGTAGTAAATACAATAATAATACTATAGTAATAATAATTTATATTATTAATAATAAGAATAAATCAAAGATTGATTGATTGATCGATCGGTGGGTGGGTGGATGGATGTCAGGAATTTGAGAGATTTTGCATGATTATTACAATGATTTTAATGCGTTTAATACCCCAGGACAGCTGCAATTTTGCTTTAATGCAAGGCCTGCGCTGCATTTAACATTGCAGGAGCCTAATTGCATTTAACATTTGAGAGGATTTGCAAAATTATTGCAATTAATTTTATTGCATTTAACATCCCAGGGGGTTGCAATATTGCTTTAATGCAACGCCAGCACTGCATTTAACAATGCAACAGCCTGCAAAGTTATCCTAATACGATGCATTAGTCGCATTTAACATTTGAGAGGTTTTGCAGGATTATTATTATTGCATTTCACATCGCAGGGTGTTGCAATATTTCTTTAATGCAAGGCGATCACTGCATTTAACATTGCAGCAGCCTGAAAAGTCATCCTAATGCGATGCATTTGTTGCATTTAACATTTGAGAGGTTTTGCAAAATTATTGCAATTAATTTAATGCATTTAACACCCACTGTGGGTCGCTAGATGACTTTAATGCAAGGCCATCACTGCATTTAACATTGCAGCAGCCTGCAAAGTTATCCTAATACGATGCATTAGTCCCGTTTAACATTTGAGAGGTTTTGCAGGATTATTATTGCATTTCACATCGCAGGGTGTTGCAATATTTCTTTAATGCAAGGCGATCACTGCATTTAACATTGCAGCAGCCTGAAAAGTCATCCTAATGCGATGCATTTGTTGCATTTAACATTTGAGAGGTTTTGCAAAATTATTGCAATTAATTTAATGCATATAACATCCATTGGGGGTCGCTAGATGACTTTAATGCAAGGCCATCACTGCATTTAACATTGCAGTAGCCTGCAAAGTTATCCTAATACGATGCATTAGTCGCGTTTAACATTTGAGAGGTTTTGCAGGATTATTATTGCATTTCACATCGCAGGGTGTTGCAATATTTCTTTAATGCAAGGCGATCACTGCATTTAACATTGCAGCAGCCTGAAAAGTCATCCTAATGCGATGCCGGGGGTAGTAAATACAATAATAATACTATAGTAATAATAATTTATATTATTAATAATAAGAATAAATCAAAGATTGATTGATTGATCGATCGGTGGGTGGGTGGATGGATGTCAGGAATTTGAGAGATTTTGCATGATTATTACAATGATTTTAATGCATTTAATACCCCAGGACAGCTGCAATTTTGCTTTAATGCAAGGCCTGCGCTGCATTTAACATTGCAGGAGCCTAATTGCATTTAACATTTGAGAGGATTTGCAAAATTATTGCAATTAATTTTATTGCATTTAACATCCCAGGGGGTTGCAATATTGCTTTAATGCAACGCCAGCGCTGCATTTAACAATGCAACAGCCTGCAAAGTTATCCTAATACGATGCATTAGTCGCATTTAACATTTGAGAGGTTTTGCAGGATTATTAAATGCAGTGATGGCCTTGCATTAAAGCAATATTGCAACCCCCTGGGATGTTAAATGCAATAAAATTAATTGCAATAATTTTGCAAATCCTCTCAAATGTTAAATGTAATTAGGCTCCTGCAATGTTAAATGCAGTGCAGGCCTTGCATTAAAGCAAAATTGCAGCTGTTCTGGGGTATTAAACGCATTAAAATCATTGTAATAATCATGCAAAATCTCTCAAATTCCTGACATCCATCCACCCACCCACCGATCGATCAATCAATCTTTGATTTATTCTTATTATTAATAATATAAATTATTATTACTATAGTATTATTATTGTATTTACTACCCCCGGCATTGCATTAGGATGACTTTTCAGGCTGCTGCAATGTTAAATGCAGTGATCGCCTTGCATTAAAGAAATATTGCAACACCCTGCGATGTGAAATGCAATAATAATCCTGCAAAACCTCTCAAATGTTAAACGTGACTAATGCATCGTATTAGGATAACTTTGCAGGCTACTGCAATGTTAAATGCAGTGATGGCCTTGCATTAAAGTCATCTAGCGACCCCCAATGGATGTTATATGCATTAAATTAATTGCAATAATTTTGCAAAACCTCTCAAATGTTAAATGCAACAAATGCATCGCATTAGGATGACTTTTCAGGCTGCTGCAATGTTAAATGCAGTGATCGCCTTGCATTAAAGAAATATTGCAACACCCTGCGATGTGAAATGCAATAATAATCCTGCAAAACCTCTCAAATGTTAAATGCGACTAATGCATCGTATTAGGATAACTTTGCAGGCTGCTGCATTGTTAAATGCAGCGCTGGCATTGCATTAAAGCAATATTGCAACCCCCTGGGATGTTAAATGCAATAAAATTAATTGCAATAATTTTGCAAATCCTCTCAAATGTTAAATGCAATTAGGCTCCTGCAATGTTAAATGCAGCGCAGGCCTTGCATTAAAGCAAAATTGCAGCTGTTCTGGGGTATTAAACGCATTAAAATCATTGTAATAATCATGCAAAATCTCTCAAATTCCTGACATCCATCCACCCACCCACCGATCGATCAATCAATCTTTGATTTATTCTTATTATTAATAATATAAATTATTATTACTATAGTATTATTATTGTATTTACTACCCCCGGCATCGCATTAGGATGACTTTTCAGGCTGCTGCAATGTTAAATGCAGTGATCGCCTTGCATTAAAGAAATATTGCAACACCCTGCGATGTGAAATGCAATAATAATCCCGCAAAACCTCTCAAATGTTAAACGGGACTAATGCATCGTATTAGGATAACTTTGCAGGCTACTGCAATGTTAAATGCAGTGATGGCCTTGCATTAAAGTCATCTAGCGACCCCCAATGGATGTTATATGCATTAAATTAATTGCAATAATTTTGCAAAACCTCTCAAATGTTAAATGCAACAAATGCATCGCATTAGGATGACTTTTCAGGCTGCTGCAATGTTAAATGCAGTGATCGCCTTGCATTAAAGAAATATTGCAACACCCTGCGATGTGAAATGCGATAATAATCCTGCAAAACCTCTCAAATGTTAAACGGGACTAATGCATCGTATTAGGATAACTTTGCAGGCTGCTGCAATGTTAAATGCAGTGATGGCCTTGCATTAAAGTCATCTAGCGACCCACAGTGGGTGTTAAATGCATTAAATTAATTGCAATCATTTTGCAAAACTTCTCAAATGTTAAATGCAACAAATGCATCGCATTAGGATGACTTTTCAGGCTGCTGCAATGTTAAATGCAGTGATCGCCTTGCATTAAAGAAATATTGCAACACCCTGCGATGTGAAATGCAATAATAATCCTGCAAAACCTCTCAAATGTTAAACGGGACTAATGCATCGTATTAGGATAACTTTGCAGGCTACTGCAATGTTAAATGCAGTGATGGCCTTGCATTAAAGTCATCTAGCGACCCCCAATGGATGTTATATGCATTAAATTAATTGCAATAATTTTGCAAAACCTCTCAAATGTTAAATGCAACAAATGCATCGCATTAGGATGACTTTTCAGGCTGCTGCAATGTTAAATGCAGTGATCGCCTTGCATTAAAGAAATATTGCAACACCCTGCGATGTGAAATGCAATAATAATCCTGCAAAACCTCTCAAATGTTAAATGCGACTAATGCATCGTATTAGGATAACTTTGCAGGCTGCTGCATTGTTAAATGCAGCGCTGGCATTGCATTAAAGCAATATTGCAACCCCCTGGGATGTTAAATGCAATAAAATTAATTGCAATAATTTTGCAAATCCTCTCAAATGTTAAATGCAATTAGGCTCCTGCAATGTTAAATGCAGCGCAGGCCTTGCATTAAAGCAAAATTGCAGCTGTTCTGGGGTATTAAACGCATTAAAATCATTGTAATAATCATGCAAAATCTCTCAAATTCCTGACATCCATCCACCCACCCACCGATCGATCAATCAATCTTTGATTTATTCTTATTATTAATAATATAAATTATTATTACTATAGTATTATTATTGTATTTACTACCCCCGGCATCGCATTAGGATGACTTTTCAGGCTGCTGCAATGTTAAATGCAGTGATCGCCTTGCATTAAAGAAATATTGCAACACCCTGCGATGTGAAATGCAATAATAATCCTGCAAAACCTCTCAAATGTTAAACGGGACTAATGCATCGTATTAGGATAACTTTGCAGGCTACTGCAATGTTAAATGCAGTGATGGCCTTGCATTAAAGTCATCTAGCGACCCCCAATGGATGTTATATGCATTAAATTAATTGCAATAATTTTGCAAAACCTCTCAAATGTTAAATGCAACAAATGCATCGCATTAGGATGACTTTTCAGGCTGCTGCAATGTTAAATGCAGTGATCGCCTTGCATTAAAGAAATATTGCAACACCCTGCGATGTGAAATGCAATAATAATCCTGCAAAACCTCTCAAATGTTAAACGGGACTAATGCATCGTATTAGGATAACTTTGCAGGCTGCTGCAATGTTAAATGCAGTGATGGCCTTGCATTAAAGTCATCTAGCGACCCACAGTGGGTGTTAAATGCATTAAATTAATTGCAATCATTTTGCAAAACTTCTCAAATGTTAAATGCAACAAATGCATCGCATTAGGATGACTTTTCAGGCTGCTGCAATGTTAAATGCAGTGATCGCCTTGCATTAAAGAAATATTGCAACACCCTGCGATGTGAAATGCAATAATAATCCTGCAAAACCTCTCAAATGTTAAACGGGACTAATGCATCGTATTAGGATAACTTTGCAGGCTACTGCAATGTTAAATGCAGTGATGGCCTTGCATTAAAGTCATCTAGCGACCCACAGTGGGTGTTAAATGCATTAAATTAATTGCAATAATTTTGTAAAACCTCTCAAATGTTAAATGCAACAAATGCATCGCATTAGGATGACTTTTCAGGCTGCTGCAATGTTAAATGCAGTGATCGCCTTGCATTAAAGAAATATTGCAACACCCTGCGATGTGAAATGCAATAATAATCCTGCAAAACCTCTCAAATGTTAAATGCGACTAATGCATCGTATTAGGATAACTTTGCAGGCTGCTGCATTGTTAAATGCAGCGCTGGCGTTGCATTAAAGCAATATTGCAACCCCCTGGGATGTTAAATGCAATAAAATTAATTGCAATAATTTTGCAAATCCTCTCAAATGTTAAATGTAATTAGGCTCCTGCAATGTTAAATGCAGCGCAGGCCTTGCATTAAAGCAAAATTGCAGCTGTTCTGGGGTATTAAACGCATTAAAATCATTGTAATAATCATGCAAAATCTCTCAAATTCCTGACATCCATCCACCCACCCACCGATCGATCAATCAATCTTTGATTTATTCTTATTATTAATAATATAAATTATTATTACTATAGTATTATTATTGTATTTACTACCCCCGGCATCGCATTAGGATGACTTTTCAGGCTGCTGCAATGTTAAATGCAGTGATCGCCTTGCATTAAAGAAATATTGCAACACCCTGCGATGTGAAATGCAATAATAATCCTGCAAAACCTCTCAAATGTTAAACGTGACTAATGCATCGTATTAGGATAACTTTGCAGGCTACTGCAATGTTAAATGCAGTGATGGCCTTGCATTAAAGTCATCTAGCGACCCCCAATGGATGTTATATGCATTAAATTAATTGCAATAATTTTGCAAAACCTCTCAAATGTTAAATGCAACAAATGCATCGCATTAGGATGACTTTTCAGGCTGCTGCAATGTTAAATGCAGTGATCGCCTTGCATTAAAGAAATATTGCAACACCCTGCGATGTGAAATGCGATAATAATCCTGCAAAACCTCTCAAATGTTAAACGGGACTAATGCATCGTATTAGGATAACTTTGCAGGCTGCTGCAATGTTAAATGCAGTGATGGCCTTGCATTAAAGTCATCTAGCGACCCACAGTGGGTGTTAAATGCATTAAATTAATTGCAATCATTTTGCAAAACTTCTCAAATGTTAAATGCAACAAATGCATCGCATTAGGATGACTTTTCAGGCTGCTGCAATGTTAAATGCAGTGATCGCCTTGCATTAAAGAAATATTGCAACACCCTGCGATGTGAAATGCAATAATAATCCTGCAAAACCTCTCAAATGTTAAACGGGACTAATGCATCGTATTAGGATAACTTTGCAGGCTACTGCAATGTTAAATGCAGTGATGGCCTTGCATTAAAGTCATCTAGCGACCCCCAATGGATGTTATATGCATTAAATTAATTGCAATAATTTTGCAAAACCTCTCAAATGTTAAATGCAACAAATGCATCGCATTAGGATGACTTTTCAGGCTGCTGCAATGTTAAATGCAGTGATCGCCTTGCATTAAAGAAATATTGCAACACCCTGCGATGTGAAATGCAATAATAATCCTGCAAAACCTCTCAAATGTTAAATGCGACTAATGCATCGTATTAGGATAACTTTGCAGGCTGCTGCATTGTTAAATGCAGCGCTGGCATTGCATTAAAGCAATATTGCAACCCCCTGGGATGTTAAATGCAATAAAATTAATTGCAATAATTTTGCAAATCCTCTCAAATGTTAAATGCAATTAGGCTCCTGCAATGTTAAATGCAGCGCAGGCCTTGCATTAAAGCAAAATTGCAGCTGTTCTGGGGTATTAAACGCATTAAAATCATTGTAATAATCATGCAAAATCTCTCAAATTCCTGACATCCATCCACCCACCCACCGATCGATCAATCAATCTTTGATTTATTCTTATTATTAATAATATAAATTATTATTACTATAGTATTATTATTGTATTTACTACCCCCGGCATCGCATTAGGATGACTTTTCAGGCTGCTGCAATGTTAAATGCAGTGATCGCCTTGCATTAAAGAAATATTGCAACACCCTGCGATGTGAAATGCAATAATAATCCTGCAAAACCTCTCAAATGTTAAACGGGACTAATGCATCGTATTAGGATAACTTTGCAGGCTACTGCAATGTTAAATGCAGTGATGGCCTTGCATTAAAGTCATCTAGCGACCCCCAATGGATGTTATATGCATTAAATTAATTGCAATAATTTTGCAAAACCTCTCAAATGTTAAATGCAACAAATGCATCGCATTAGGATGACTTTTCAGGCTGCTGCAATGTTAAATGCAGTGATCGCCTTGCATTAAATAAATATTGCAACACCCTGCGATGTGAAATGCAATAATAATCCTGCAAAACCTCTCAAATGTTAAACGGGACTAATGCATCGTATTAGGATAACTTTGCAGGCTGCTGCAATGTTAAATGCAGTGATGGCCTTGCATTAAAGTCATCTAGCGACCCACAGTGGGTGTTAAATGCATTAAATTAATTGCAATCATTTTGCAAAACTTCTCAAATGTTAAATGCAACAAATGCATCGCATTAGGATGACTTTTCAGGCTGCTGCAATGTTAAATGCAGTGATCGCCTTGCATTAAAGAAATATTGCAACACCCTGCGATGTGAAATGCAATAATAATCCTGCAAAACCTCTCAAATGTTAAACGGGACTAATGCATCGTATTAGGATAACTTTGCAGGCTACTGCAATGTTAAATGCAGTGATGGCCTTGCATTAAAGTCATCTAGCGACCCACAGTGGGTGTTAAATGCATTAAATTAATTGCAATAATTTTGTAAAACCTCTCAAATGTTAAATGCAACAAATGCATCGCATTAGGATGACTTTTCAGGCTGCTGCAATGTTAAATGCAGTGATCGCCTTGCATTAAAGAAATATTGCAACACCCTGCGATGTGAAATGCAATAATAATCCTGCAAAACCTCTCAAATGTTAAATGCGACTAATGCATCGTATTAGGATAACTTTGCAGGCTGCTGCATTGTTAAATGCAGCGCTGGCGTTGCATTAAAGCAATATTGCAACCCCCTGGGATGTTAAATGCAATAAAATTAATTGCAATAATTTTGCAAATCCTCTCAAATGTTAAATGTAATTAGGCTCCTGCAATGTTAAATGCAGCGCAGGCCTTGCATTAAAGCAAAATTGCAGCTGTTCTGGGGTATTAAACGCATTAAAATCATTGTAATAATCATGCAAAATCTCTCAAATTCCTGACATCCATCCACCCACCCACCGATCGATCAATCAATCTTTGATTTATTCTTATTATTAATAATATAAATTATTATTACTATAGTATTATTATTGTATTTACTACCCCCGGCATCGCATTAGGATGACTTTTCAGGCTGCTGCAATGTTAAATGCAGTGATCGCCTTGCATTAAAGAAATATTGCAACACCCTGCGATGTGAAATGCAATAATAATCCTGCAAAACCTCTCAAATGTTAAACGTGACTAATGCATCGTATTAGGATAACTTTGCAGGCTACTGCAATGTTAAATGCAGTGATGGCCTTGCATTAAAGTCATCTAGCGACCCCCAATGGATGTTATATGCATTAAATTAATTGCAATAATTTTGCAAAACCTCTCAAATGTTAAATGCAACAAATGCATCGCATTAGGATGACTTTTCAGGCTGCTGCAATGTTAAATGCAGTGATCGCCTTGCATTAAAGAAATATTGCAACACCCTGCGATGTGAAATGCAATAATAATCCTGCAAAACCTCTCAAATGTTAAATGCGACTAATGCATCGTATTAGGATAACTTTGCAGGCTACTGCAATGTTAAATGCAGTGATGGCCTTGCATTAAAGTCATCTAGCGACCCCCAATGGATGTTATATGCATTAAATTAATTGCAATAATTTTGCAAAACCTCTCAAATGTTAAATGCAACAAATGCATCGCATTAGGATGACTTTTCAGGCTGCTGCAATGTTAAATGCAGTGATCGCCTTGCATTAAAGAAATATTGCAACACCCTGCGATGTGAAATGCAATAATAATCCTGCAAAACCTCTCAAATGTTAAACGGGACTAATGCATCGTATTAGGATAACTTTGCAGGCTGCTGCAATGTTAAATGCAGTGATGGCCTTGCATTAAAGTCATCTAGCGACCCACAGTGGGTGTTAAATGCATTAAATTAATTGCAATCATTTTGCAAAACTTCTCAAATGTTAAATGCAACGAATGCATCGCATTAGGATGACTTTTCAGGCTGCTGCAATGTTAAATGCAGTGATCGCCTTGCATTAAAGAAATATTGCAACACCCTGCGATGTGAAATGCAATAATAATCCTGCAAAACCTCTCAAATGTTAAACGGGACTAATGCATCGTATTAGGATAACTTTGCAGGCTACTGCAATGTTAAATGCAGTGATGGCCTTGCATTAAAGTCATCTAGCGACCCACAGTGGGTGTTAAATGCATTAAATTAATTGCAATAATTTTGTAAAACCTCTCAAATGTTAAATGCAACAAATGCATCGCATTAGGATGACTTTTCAGGCTGCTGCAATGTTAAATGCAGTGATCGCCTTGCATTAAAGAAATATTGCAACACCCTGCGATGTGAAATGCAATAATAATCCTGCAAAACCTCTCAAATGTTAAATGCGACTAATGCATCGTATTAGGATAACTTTGCAGGCTGCTGCATTGTTAAATGCAGCGCTGGCGTTGCATTAAAGCAATATTGCAACCCCCTGGGATGTTAAATGCAATAAAATTAATTGCAATAATTTTGCAAATCCTCTCAAATGTTAAATGTAATTAGGCTCCTGCAATGTTAAATGCAGCGCAGGCCTTGCATTAAAGCAAAATTGCAGCTGTTCTGGGGTATTAAACGCATTAAAATCATTGTAATAATCATGCAAAATCTCTCAAATTCCTGACATCCATCCACCCACCCACCGATCGATCAATCAATCTTTGATTTATTCTTATTATTAATAATATAAATTATTATTACTATAGTATTATTATTGTATTTACTACCCCCGGCATCGCATTAGGATGACTTTTCAGGCTGCTGCAATGTTAAATGCAGTGATCGCCTTGCATTAAAGAAATATTGCAACACCCTGCGATGTGAAATGCAATAATAATCCTGCAAAACCTCTCAAATGTTAAACGTGACTAATGCATCGTATTAGGATAACTTTGCAGGCTACTGCAATGTTAAATGCAGTGATGGCCTTGCATTAAAGTCATCTAGCGACCCCCAATGGATGTTATATGCATTAAATTAATTGCAATAATTTTGCAAAACCTCTCAAATGTTAAATGCAACAAATGCATCGCATTAGGATGACTTTTCAGGCTGCTGCAATGTTAAATGCAGTGATCGCCTTGCATTAAAGAAATATTGCAACACCCTGCGATGTGAAATGCAATAATAATCCTGCAAAACCTCTCAAATGTTAAATGCGACTAATGCATCGTATTAGGATAACTTTGCAGGCTACTGCAATGTTAAATGCAGTGATGGCCTTGCATTAAAGTCATCTAGCGACCCCCAATGGATGTTATATGCATTAAATTAATTGCAATAATTTTGCAAAACCTCTCAAATGTTAAATGCAACAAATGCATCGCATTAGGATGACTTTTCAGGCTGCTGCAATGTTAAATGCAGTGATCGCCTTGCATTAAAGAAATATTGCAACACCCTGCGATGTGAAATGCAATAATAATCCTGCAAAACCTCTCAAATGTTAAACGGGACTAATGCATCGTATTAGGATAACTTTGCAGGCTGCTGCAATGTTAAATGCAGTGATGGCCTTGCATTAAAGTCATCTAGCGACCCACAGTGGGTGTTAAATGCATTAAATTAATTGCAATAATTTTGCAAAACTTCTCAAATGTTAAATGCAACAAATGCATCGCATTAGGATGACTTTTCAGGCTGCTGCAATGTTAAATGCAGTGATCGCCTTGCATTAAATAAATATTGCAACACCCTGCGATGTGAAATGCAATAATAATCCTGCAAAACCTCTCAAATGTTAAATGCGACTAATGCATCGTATTAGGATAACTTTGCAGGCTGCTGCATTGTTAAATGCAGCGCTGGCGTTGCATTAAAGCAATATTGCAACCCCCTGGGATGTTAAATGCAATAAAATTAATTGCAATAATTTTGCAAATCCTCTCAAATGTTAAATGCAATTAGGCTCCTGCAATGTTAAATGCAGCGCAGGCCTTGCATTAAAGCAAAATTGCAGCTGTTCTGGGGTATTAAACGCATTAAAATCATTGTAATAATCATGCAAAATCTCTCAAATTCCTGACATCCATCCACCCACCCACCGATCGATCAATCAATCTTTGATTTATTCTTATTATTAATAATATAAATTATTATTACTATAGTATTATTATTGTATTTACTACCCCCGGCATCGCATTAGGATGACTTTTCAGGCTGCTGCAATGTTAAATGCAGTGATCGCCTTGCATTAAAGAAATATTGCAACACCCTGCGATGTGAAATGCAATAATAATCCTGCAAAACCTCTCAAATGTTAAACGTGACTAATGCATCGTATTAGGATAACTTTGCAGGCTGCTGCAATGTTAAATGCAGTGATGGCCTTGCATTAAAGTCATCTAGCGACCCCCAATGGATGTTATATGCATTAAATTAAGTGCAATAATTTTGCAAAACCTCTCAAATGTTAAATGCAACAAATGCATCGCATTAGGATGACTTTTCAGGCTGCTGCAATGTTAAATGCAGTGATCGCCTTGCATTAAAGAAATATTGCAACACCCTGCGATGTGAAATGCAATAATAATCCTGCAAAACCTCTCAAATGTTAAATGCGACTAATGCATCGTATTAGGATAACTTTGCAGGCTGCTGCATTGTTAAATGCAGCGCTGTCGTTGCATTAAAGCAATATTGCAACCCCCTGGGATGTTAAATGCAATAAAATTAATTGCAATAATTTTGCAAATCCTCTCAAATGTTAAATGCAATTAGGCTCCTGCAATGTTAAATGCAGTGCAGGCCTTGCATTAAAGCAAAATTGCAGCTGTTCTGGGGTATTAAACGCATTAAAATCATTGTAATAATCATGCAAAATCTCTCAAATTCCTGACATCCATCCACCCACCCACCGATCGATCAATCAATCTTTGATTTATTCTTATTATTAATAATATAAATTATTATTACTATAGTATTATTATTGTATTTACTACCCCCGGCATCGCATTAGGATGACTTTTCAGGCTGCTGCAATGTTAAATGCAGTGATCGCCTTGCATTAAAGAAATATTGCAACACCCTGCGATGTGAAATGCAATAATAATCCTGCAAAACCTCTCAAATGTTAAATGGGACTAATGCATCGTATTAGGATAACTTTGCAGGCTACTGCAATGTTAAATGCAGTGATGGCCTTGCATTAAAGTCATCTAGCGACCCCCAATGGATGTTATATGCATTAAATTAATTGCAATAATTTTGCAAAACCTCTCAAATGTTAAATGCAACAAATGCATCGCATTAGGATGACTTTTCAGGCTGCTGCAATGTTAAATGCAGTGATCGCCTTGCATTAAAGAAATATTGCAACACCCTGCGATGTGAAATGCAATAATAATCCTGCAAAACCTCTCAAATGTTAAACGGGACTAATGCATCGTATTAGGATAACTTTGCAGGCTGCTGCAATGTTAAATGCAGTGATGGCCTTGCATTAAAGTCATCTAGCGACCCACAGTGGGTGTTAAATGCATTAAATTAATTGCAATCATTTTGCAAAACTTCTCAAATGTTAAATGCAACAAATGCATCGCATTAGGATGACTTTTCAGGCTGCTGCAATGTTAAATGCAGTGATCGCCTTGCATTAAAGAAATATTGCAACACCCTGCGATGTGAAATGCAATAATAATCCTGCAAAACCTCTCAAATGTTAAACGGGACTAATGCATCGTATTAGGATAACTTTGCAGGCTACTGCAATGTTAAATGCAGTGATGGCCTTGCATTAAAGTCATCTAGCGACCCACAGTGGGTGTTAAATGCATTAAATTAATTGCAATAATTTTGTAAAACCTCTCAAATGTTAAATGCAACAAATGCATCGCATTAGGATGACTTTTCAGGCTGCTGCAATGTTAAATGCAGTGATCGCCTTGCATTAAAGAAATATTGCAACACCCTGCGATGTGAAATGCAATAATAATCCTGCAAAACCTCTCAAATGTTAAATGCGACTAATGCATCGTATTAGGATAACTTTGCAGGCTGCTGCATTGTTAAATGCAGTGCTGGCATTGCATTAAAGCAATATTGCAACCCCCTGGGATGTTAAATGCAATAAAATTAATTGCAATAATTTTGCAAATCCTCTCAAATGTTAAATGTAATTAGGCTCCTGCAATGTTAAATGCAGCGCAGGCCTTGCATTAAAGCAAAATTGCAGCTGTTCTGGGGTATTAAACGCATTAAAATCATTGTAATAATCATGCAAAATCTCTCAAATTCCTGACATCCATCCACCCACCCACCGATCGATCAATCAATCTTTGATTTATTCTTATTATTAATAATATAAATTATTATTACTATAGTATTATTATTGTATTTACTACCCCCGGCATCGCATTAGGATGACTTTTCAGGCTGCTGCAATGTTAAATGCAGTGATCGCCTTGCATTAAAGAAATATTGCAACACCCTGCGATGTGAAATGCAATAATAATCCTGCAAAACCTCTCAAATGTTAAACGTGACTAATGCATCGTATTAGGATAACTTTGCAGGCTACTGCAATGTTAAATGCAGTGATGGCCTTGCATTAAAGTCATCTAGCGACCCCCAATGGATGTTATATGCATTAAATTAATTGCAATAATTTTGCAAAACCTCTCAAATGTTAAATGCAACAAATGCATCGCATTAGGATGACTTTTCAGGCTGCTGCAATGTTAAATGCAGTGATCGCCTTGCATTAAAGAAATATTGCAACACCCTGCGATGTGAAATGCAATAATAATCCTGCAAAACCTCTCAAATGTTAAACGTGACTAATGCATCGTATTAGGATAACTTTGCAGGCTACTGCAATGTTAAATGCAGTGATGGCCTTGCATTAAAGTCATCTAGCGACCCCCAATGGATGTTATATGCATTAAATTAATTGCAATAATTTTGCAAAACCTCTCAAATGTTAAATGCAACAAATGCATCGCATTAGGATGACTTTTCAGGCTGCTGCAATGTTAAATGCAGTGATCGCCTTGCATTAAAGAAATATTGCAACACCCTGCGATGTGAAATGCAATAATAATCCTGCAAAACCTCTCAAATGTTAAACGGGACTAATGCATCGTATTAGGATAACTTTGCAGGCTGCTGCAATGTTAAATGCAGTGATGGCCTTGCATTAAAGTCATCTAGCGACCCACAGTGGGTGTTAAATGCATTAAATTAATTGCAATAATTTTGCAAAACTTCTCAAATGTTAAATGCAACAAATGCATCGCATTAGGATGACTTTTCAGGCTGCTGCAATGTTAAATGCAGTGATCGCCTTGCATTAAATAAATATTGCAACACCCTGCGATGTGAAATGCAATAATAATCCTGCAAAACCTCTCAAATGTTAAATGCGACTAATGCATCGTATTAGGATAACTTTGCAGGCTGCTGCATTGTTAAATGCAGCGCTGGCGTTGCATTAAAGCAATATTGCAACCCCCTGGGATGTTAAATGCAATAAAATTAATTGCAATAATTTTGCAAATCCTCTCAAATGTTAAATGCAATTAGGCTCCTGCAATGTTAAATGCAGCGCAGGCCTTGCATTAAAGCAAAATTGCAGCTGTTCTGGGGTATTAAACGCATTAAAATCATTGTAATAATCATGCAAAATCTCTCAAATTCCTGACATCCATCCACCCACCCACCGATCGATCAATCAATCTTTGATTTATTCTTATTATTAATAATATAAATTATTATTACTATAGTATTATTATTGTATTTACTACCCCCCGGCATCGCATTAGGATGACTTTTCAGGCTGCTGCAATGTTAAATGCAGTGATCGCCTTGCATTAAAGAAATATTGCAACACCCTGCGATGTGAAATGCAATAATAATCCTGCAAAACCTCTCAAATGTTAAACGTGACTAATGCATCGTATTAGGATAACTTTGCAGGCTGCTGCAATGTTAAATGCAGTGATGGCCTTGCATTAAAGTCATCTAGCGACCCCCAATGGATGTTATATGCATTAAATTAATTGCAATAATTTTGCAAAACCTCTCAAATGTTAAATGCAACAAATGCATCGCATTAGGATGACTTTTCAGGCTGCTGCAATGTTAAATGCAGTGATCGCCTTGCATTAAAGAAATATTGCAACACCCTGCGATGTGAAATGCAATAATAATCCTGCAAAACCTCTCAAATGTTAAATGCGACTAATGCATCGTATTAGGATAACTTTGCAGGCTGCTGCATTGTTAAATGCAGCGCTGTCGTTGCATTAAAGCAATATTGCAACCCCCTGGGATGTTAAATGCAATAAAATTAATTGCAATAATTTTGCAAATCCTCTCAAATGTTAAATGCAATTAGGCTCCTGCAATGTTAAATGCAGTGCAGGCCTTGCATTAAAGCAAAATTGCAGCTGTTCTGGGGTATTAAACGCATTAAAATCATTGTAATAATCATGCAAAATCTCTCAAATTCCTGACATCCATCCACCCACCCACCCACCGATCGATCAATCAATCAATCAATCTTTGATTTATTCTTATTATTAATAATATAAATTATTATTACTATAGTATTATTATTGTATTTACTACCCCCGGCATCACATTAGGATGACTTTTCAGGCTGCTGCAATGTTAAATGCAGTGATCGCCTTGCATTAAAGAAATATTGCAACACCCTGCGATGTGAAATGCAATAATAATCCTGCAAAACCTCTCAAATGTTAAACGTGACTAATGCATCGTATTAGGATAACTTTGCAGGCTACTGCAATGTTAAATGCAGTGATGGCCTTGCATTAAAGTCATCTAGCGACCCCCAATGGATGTTATATGCATTAAATTAATTGCAATAATTTTGCAAAACCTCTCAAATGTTAAATGCAACAAATGCATCGCATTAGGA